>NC_086317.1:281050158-281350991 GCF_036172605.1 Pelobates fuscus
AGGCTGGGAACTATAGGCCCATTTCGCTCATAAATTTCGACGTCAAGTTGTTTGCCAAAATCCTAGCGACCCGTCTAAACCCCTTGCTGGAAAAACTGGTCCACCCGGACCAGGTCGGCTTTGTGCCATCTCGACAATTATACGAGAACACTAGGAGAGGAGCAGATGTCATATGGTGGGCAGTGAGGACCCGGACGCCTTCTCTGATCCTTTCCCTGGACGCGGAGAAGGCGTTCGATAGGGTCCTATGGCACTACCTCTTCTCGCTTCTGGAGCACCTCCGAATGCCGGAGAGGTTCGTAAGGGGCATAAAGGCCCTGTACACAGCACCTAGGGCGCAGACAGCAGTCCCAGGGGCGGCTGCGACCCCATTCACGCCCGCCAACGGCACCAGGCAGGGCTGCCCCCTTTCCCCCTTATTGTTCGTCCTAGCGCTTGAACCACTTCTGCAACAGATAAGGGAAGACCGGAACATCCCAGGCATACAGGCAGGGGGGGAAGAGTACAAAGTTTCTGCGTACGCCGACGACATAATGGTCACCATCACCAACCCCCAGAGATCCCTACCACACCTTCTCTCCCTCCTAGATGAATACGGGCAGGTATCGGGCTATAAAATTAATTTAGAAAAATCAGTGGCAATGCCACTGGAATTGAATGCAGCAGAGATTATAGACATACAAACCAACCACCCCCTTCACTTCTCAAGAACCGAAGTCAAATACTTAGGGATCAAACTAACCGCAGACCCAGAGAAGCTATACGACGCGAACTACACACCCACAATGCAAAAACTATGCAAGGACATAGACAAATGGCAGGAGAAGCCAATCTCATGGATTGGGCGGCTGCATGCCATAAAAATGACACTGCTCCCACGTCTACTATTCTTGTTTCAGGCCCTGCCGGTCAAAGTTAGTAAACAAGATCTCACCACACTACAAAGACACATAGATAACTTCATATGGGCACAAAAACGGCACAGGATGGCCAGACAGGTGTTATATCGTCCGAAGTTAAGAGGAGGGCTCGGACTCCCGAATTTACATCTTTACTACTTAGTGGCCCAATTAGCCCAAATTGTGGCGTGGCACACTCCAGAAGGCTCCCATAGGTGGGTCGACCTAGAAACAAAGCTCATGGGCACAGACCTGCCACAATACTGGATATGGGTCCCCAAACCAGACAGACCCGCCCTAAACACCACCTGCCCGGCCATCCTAAATTCGGTGAGAATTTGGGACAAGACGGCTATCAAATACGCACTCAAGCACACCCCCTCGCCACTGACACCATACTTGAGAAACAAGGCGTTTGAACCCGGGCTGAGCGCAAGGGACTTTAGGGGCTTGGAGAGCTCGGGGATGCAAAGATACCGACAAATGTACGAGGGCGACGCCTTTAGAACGTTTGACAGTCTTAAACTCCTGACGACCCTGACTACAAAGGACGTATTCCGCCATATGCAATTACGAGACTTCGCCAGATCTCCAGAAGTTAAAAAAGCAGCACACACCCCTATGACGTTTTACGAACAGCTATGTAATGCCGAAACTGTACAAAAAGGCCTAATAACTGCTATTTACTCACAACTCAGCGCCCCCGTCAAAGACGCCACAGACCCACGATACATTAGCCAATGGGAGACGGACCTGGGGGGGACGCTGGAGGGAGAGGATTGGGTTGACATATGGGAAGCGACAGCCAAAACCTCAATTTGCGTACTACACCAAGAACAATCATACAAAATGCTCATGAGATGGTACACCACACCAGTGCAACTACATAGAATGGGTAAAACCACGACCGATACATGCTGGAAGGGATGCGGGGGTAAGGGCACCTTCATACATATGTGGTGGGAATGTCCCGAAATGCACAAATACTGGACGCGCATACAGACGCTCTTGACAGACGTTCTTTTGCAACCTGTTGCTTTGGAACCCTGGTCGATCTTATTGTCCAAACCCATAGACGGCCTCCCCAGGAACGAACAACGACTCTTTGACAAAATCACACTAGCGGCCAGAAGGGCCATTGCCCAAGCATGGCTTAAACCTGACCTGCCCACAGACGCGGACGTAATCGTAAAAATCAAAGACACTTATCTGATGGACAAACTCACAGCCCAAATTAGGAACACAGAAAAGTCTTTCCACAAAATATGGCAACCCTGGGAAGACTACATAGACGAATAGGGACCTTTATAACACGACGCTGTCAGACAGAGACTGCTTATCTGGCCTCACTCCGCCGCGCCCCCCCCCCACGACCGGTGCTTCCCCCCCCCCCCATCCCTCAGCTTCCTATCCTGACCCGCCCTCCCCACCACTGTTCTTATTTTTCGCCGTTCCCAATTGTTGGTTGCACAAACAACAAACAATTGGACATATTACGACAGAACCTTCGGCTTCTCCTGAACATAACATTGCATTACGTTGTCCTCTCTCTTTATACACGGCCCACAGGCACCCAAGACGATGAGCAATAATACGAAATAGTAAAATACCAAGGCCATAAAGGCTAATATACACCTAGCTTACTCTATAGGACACACGTCACACTATGGAGGTCGGTCTCGGCGAGAGCCGTAACATCCCAAAGAGCCACGCTCAGCACCGACGCGATCCACAGATGTCAAACCCTGTATAGCCACATGCAACACAGACCATATCTCACCATTGTGACTTATTACAGCGAGAAGCGATTTGTCTGCTGCACTGTTTATCTACATTGCATTGTTTTGTTTCATTCTAATGTTTTTCATTGTATTGTACAGTTTTATTTTTACGCTATTGTTTTTCCTGTTCCCCTGATTACAGGGCTAAAACGCCCTTCCCCCCCCCCTTTTTTTTATATATTTCAAATAATGCGACACGGAGCGGCACGAAACAACACCTACTATGCTAAAACATCATCTGTCTACTGATGTATATCCTGTAAAACTGTTTGTACTCGGCCCCTGCGCGAGCCACTGTATATTGATATGCCGCACTCCGTGCCGACACAAAAATAAAGAAATTAAAAAAAAAAAAAAAACACCTTCCATACTTGGAATAAATCTTGGAACAAGATCCATTTATAGTAAAAGAAATTGTCAATAATTTCCTGAGACAAAACATTATCCTTCAGTATCTGGTATACATAAACCAGGTCGTCAGCTTGAATTACAACAAATCTGAGAAGCGGTACCCTTAAAAATGCCAGGATGCCTATTTACAGTTAAGGTCCCCAAAGATTCCTCCGGAAAATTTTTGAAGAACGGTGAAACAGCTACTTGCCACCAAGGGAGGAAGACTATCATTCTCACCTTTCCCATCCTTTAGGATCTTGGGGAATAGGGAACCAGGAGGAAACTATAGGTTAGACTGGAATTCCCAAGAAAGAAAAGGAAAACAAAGCTTACGGCTCTGTCCAAGCTTGTCCAATGAAACACTTCATGCTGTTTGATCTAGGGATCGACCGATTATCGGTTTTACCGATATAATCGGCCGATATTCGGTATTTTCGGCAATATCGGTATCGGCCAATAGGGATACCGATATTGCCGATAATACCTCCCAGGACCGCCAGGCTCATTACAAGCCCGGCGGTCCTGGGGGGGCGGGCAGCAAGCGTTTACTCACCTCCCAGCAGCTCCCCTGTGTAAATCTCGCGAGACCCGCGGCCAGCTCTGACGGCCGCGGGTCTCGCGAGATTTACACTGGGGAGCTGGAGGAGCTGCTGGGAGGTGAGTAAACGATTGCTGCCCACCCCACCCCCCCTCCTCCCCTCGCTAAGCTAATGCCACTGGACCACCAGGGATTAACATATCCCCCCTCCCTGGCAAGGAAACAAGCAGGGAGGGGGGGACAACAAAAAAGAAATAATAATTAAATATATATTAAAAAAAATAACATTTTTATTAAAAAATGCCCCCTCACACATACACTATTATTATACACATACACTACACAAAACACACTGTGTATATAATTCAGTGTGTTTGTATAGTGTGTGTGTATATATAATGCAGTGTGTTTGTATAGTGTGTGTGTGTTTGTATAGTGTGTGTATATAATGTAGTGTGTGTATATAATGCAGTGTGTTTGTATAGTGTGTGTATTACACACTATACAAACACACTGCATTATATAAGCACACTGCATTATATACACACACTATACAAACACACTGCATTATATAAACACTACACAAACACACTGCATTATATAAACATTACACAAACACACTGCATTATATACACAGTGTGTTTATATAATGCAGTGTGTTTGTGTAGTGTGTTTATATAATGCACACTACACACACACACTCTGCATTATATAAACACACTACATTCACTATACACACAACACAAATACACACACTCTGCATTCCTTATATGCACACACTACACAAACACACACACTTTGCATTTACTATATACAGCATTCACTTTACACACACTGCATCCACTTTACGCACACTACCCACACACTACACAGACACGCTGCTTTCATTATATACACACTAGACAAATACACACTGCATCCACACCACTCACACTACACAAACACACACTGCATCCGCTACACACACACACTGCATCCGCTACACACACACACTGCATCCGCTACACACACACACTGCATCCGCTACACACACACACTGCATCCGCTACACACACACACTGCATCCGCTACACACACACTGCATCCACTACACACACACTGCATCCACTACACACACACATACACGGCTCCCCTGTCTAAACACACTGCATCCACTACACGTGGCATGTATATTTTGTGCATTTACCTTTAGAAATAGTTTTTTATTTTCCAAAATGGTAAATGTACAGAATATCGGCAAATTATATCGGCTATCGGCCTGAAAGTTCACATAATATCGGTATCGGTATCGGCTCTAAAAAATCAATATCGGTCGATCCCTAGTTTGATCTAGAAGTCCCAGTTCCATAACTGGAACATCAAATTCTTACTATCGTTTGGGTGAAGATCAAGGAGACTGAACCATTCTGCTTTGTATTAAATGTTGACTACTCAATGCTACAGCTAAACAGAGGAATATTAAGTTCTATGCATAAGTGAAAATACCTAAGAAAAACTAACCCAAGCAAATCCTGGAACAAGATTTTTCAAACAAGATGACCTTGTTTGTACATAATTGCTACCGATGTAGAACTATCTGACCAGATCTGGATAAGATAATACCTGGTCTTTATCTGAAAGGCAAAGAGCTATCCAGATAGCCTTCGGTCCTATGTAGTTGGATAAGTTTTTACAAATTATCTCAGCTAATTTCCCTTCATCCCTATGAGAACCTAGCTGAGACCTGAAGCATCAGTCGTAAAATTCTGAACGATCGATTTGAGAACTAGAACAAAAAAGTAAGAACTGTCTGGCATCCTTTATTTCTGCCTGGTTCAGAAAGGAATGACCGAAGTATAGGATTTTACAGCAAAATTTTATTAGCAACTGTATCTGGCCACTGAAGGACCTGTAAACAGTGCTATACCTAAAGAAGCTGAAGAGACCAAGCAGGTTCTTACAAGACGGGAACCACAATTTTTTTCTTCATGGAATTACCATTCTCTGAGAGTCAAAACCCTTGTTGAAATATTTACACCTGAACTGTTCCTTGACAAACACCAGAACTGCACACTTCCTGAAAAGGGAATTATTTATCAGAAGATTGATTAGCATCCACCTGTAGAAACACTCTAACCTTTAGGGGCTGGTGTACAAAAATTAGATGCCCCTGAGGAAGCAGAATTGTAGAGATTCAACAAATTTATGGATGGCAATATTTTGCATAGTGAGGGAATCTCAAGCGGCAATTGCCATAAGCATTTTCTTAAAAGAAAACTGCAGACAAACCTAGGCAGAAAACAGTCTCAGTCATATCGTATCTATTTGCAGGGAACAAATTGAACCTGGTGGAACTACACCATGATCAATAGGCTTGCAGCTGTACTAGAATTGACCTAGAATAGTACTTCAAGCCCAGTAACATGAGGAAGAAATAATTTTCCATGAAGACTAGTTCATACAGGTTACCATCTTTATTGGCGGAAGCGAGACTGATTACATAGATATACAGTCAGCATAGGACAATACCCATGATCCAGACCTTCCTTAGCCATAATTGGGAAGCAGAGGCTAGAGCAGAAAGAATATCTGTAAACTGTACTTCAAAACCTGTTTGATGCAGACTCTGCCGGAATCAATAGCCAAAGCAATTCTTTAAAATTGAAATTCCAACCAATAGCCTTGCCAGATAGAGGCATTCCTCAGCCATATTTGGGAAGCAGAGGCTAGAGCAGACAGAATATTTGCAACTGCATTTCAAAACCTGTTTGATGCAGACTCTGCCGGAATCAATAGCAGAAGGAATTCTTTAAAATTGCAATTCCAACGAACAGCCTTGCCAGATAGAGGCTTTCCTTACCCGTAATTGGGAAAGAGAGGCTAGAGCAGACAGACTAGCTGCAATTGCATTTAAAACCTGTTTGATGCAAACTCTGCAGGAACCAAAATTAGGAAGCATTTTCTTGAATTTTACATTCCAACAGTCAGTTAGCTCAACATGGGACTTGGAATTTAAGATAAAACATAAAATATGCAACCATGGAGTGAATCACAGGAAACGTTCTGCCCCAGCTGAAAAACAGACCACCTTTTTAGAAACCGATATCAGGTGAAACTAGTTGAGGTGGTGAGAATGCTAATTGCAACAGAGCTTTGTCTACAGCAATTGCTAAAAGCCTACTGCATGTTTAAGAAAATAAACACTGCAGCTAGGATCCTGGCATTTAAAGAATCCATCTGCTACAACAGTAACAACTTAACCAAAACCAGATTTAATATCAGCCTCCTAAGCATAACATACCGAGGATAATCCTCCAATAGTCATACGGGTCCTGCTCTTGTGAATATATTCTGTTGCAGCAATTAGTGATTATTGAAACCCCTATTAACTAATCACCGAGTAGCAGCTAATTTGAGCCAGAAAGGAAACTTAAAGGACCACTCTAGTGCCAGGAAAGCATACTCGTTTTCCTGGCACTAGAGTGCCCTGAGGGTGCCCCCACCCTCAGGGACCCACTCCCGCCGGGCTCTGGAAAAGGGAAAGGGGTAAAAACTTACCTTTTTCCAGCGCTGGGCGGGGAGCTCTCCTCCTCCTCTCCGCCTCCGTTCCTCCCCGTCGGCTGAATGCGCACGCGCGGCAAGAGCTGCGCGCATTCAGCCGGTCACATAGGAAAGCATTCATAATGCTTTCCTATGGACGCTTGCGTGCTCTCACTGTGATTTTCACAGTGAGAATCACGCAAGCGCCTCTAGCGGCTGTCAGTGAGACAGCCACTAGAGGAAATAGGGGAAGGCTTAACTAATTGATAAACATAGCAGTTTCTCTGAAACTGCTATGTTTATAAAAAAATTAGTTAACCCTAGCTGGACCTGGCACCTAGACCACTTCATTAAGCTGAAGTGGTCTGGGTGCCTAGTGGTCCTTTAAAGTTTCCCAATAGAATTACCGTATTTATCGGCGTATAACACGCATTTTTTCTCCCTGAAAATAGGGGGGAAATCATGGGTGCGTGTTATCCGCCGATATCCCATATTTACTTACCTGTCTTGAAGCGTGGGCCGGCTTCACAGCGCGCACCGCGGTACTGGAACTTAAATTTCAGGTTCCGGTTTCCGGCGGGACTGAAAGGAAGTGTGCACAGAAGTCTTGAAGCGTGGGCCGGCTTCACAGTGCGCACCGCGGTACTGGAACTTAAATTTCAGGTTCCGGTTTCCGGCGGGACTGAAAGGAAGTGTGCACACTTCCTTTCAGTCCCGCCGGAAACCGGAACCTGAAATTTAAGTTCCAGTACCGCGGTGCGCGCTGTGAAGCTGGCCCACGCTTCAAGACAGGTAAGTAAATATGGGACAAGAGGGAAAGTGCACTATGGGAGGGGGGGGGCACTATGGGAGGGGGGGGGAAGAAAACTATGGAAGGGGGGGAACACTATGGGGGGGGGGGAGAACACTATGGGAGGGGGGGAGAATACTATGGGAGGGGGGGGAGAATACTATGGAAGGGGGGGGAGAATACTATGGAAGGGGGGGAGGAATACTATGGAAAGGGGGGAGGGGAGAATACTATGGAAAGAAACATAGAAACATAGAATGTGACGGCAGATAAGAACCATTCGGCCCATCTAGTCTGCCCAGTTTTCTAAATACTTTCATTAGTCCCTGGCATTATCTTATAGTAAGGATAGCCTTATGCCTATCCCAGGCATGCTTAAACTCCTTTACTGTGTTAACCTCTACCACTTCAGCTGGAAGGCTATTCCATGCATCCACTACCCTCTCAGTAAAGTAATACTTCCTGATATTATTTTTAAACCTTTGTCCCTCTAATTGAAGACTGTCCTCTGGTTGTGGTAGTTTTTCTTCTTTTAAATATAGTCTCCTCTTTTACTGTGTTGATTCCCTTTATGTATTTAAATGTTTCTATCATATCCCCCCTGTCTCGTCTTTCCACCAAGCTATACATGTTAAGATCCTTTAACCTTTCCTGGTAAGTTTTATCCTGCAATCCATGAACCAGTTTAGTAGCCCTTCTTTGAACTCTCTCTAAGGTATCAATATCCTTCTGAAGATATGGTCTCCAGTACTGTGTACAGTACTCCAAGTGAGGTCTCACCAGTGTTCTGTACAATGGCATGAGCACTTCCCTCTTTCTACTGCTAATACCTCTCCCTATACAACCAAGCATTCTGCTAGCATTTCCTGCTGCTCTATTACATTGTCTGCCTACCTTTAAGTCCTCAGAAATAATCACCCCTAAATCCCTTTCCTCAGATGTTGAGGTTAGGACTCTATCAAATATTCTGTACTCTGCCCTTGGGTTTTTACGTCCAAGATGCATTATCTTGCACTTATCCACATTAAATGTCAGTTGCCACAACTCTGACCATTTTTCTAGTTTACCTAAATCATTTGCCATTTGGCTTATCCCTCCTGGAACATCAACCCTGTTACATATCTTAGTATCATCCGCAAAAAGACACACCTTACCATCAAGACCTTCTGCAATATCACTAATAAAAATATTAAAGAGAATGGGTCCAAGTACAGATCCCGTAGGTAACCCACTGGTGACAAGCCCAAGCTTTGAATATACTCCATTGACTACAACCCTCTGTTGCCTGTCACCCAGCCACTGCCTTACCCATTCAACAATATTGGAATCCAAACTCAAAGATTGCAGTTTATTGATAAGCCTTCTATGTGCAACAGTGTCAAAAGCCTTACTGAAATCTAGGTAAGCAATGTCTACTGCACCACCCTGATCTATAATTTTAGTTACCCAATCAAAAAAATCAATAAGATTAGTTTGGCATGATCTCCCTGAAGTAAACCCATGTTGTCTCTGATCTTGAAATCCATGTGTTTTTAGATGTTCAACAATCCTATCCTTTAACATGGTTTCCATCACTTTCCCCACTACTGAAGTAAGGCTTACTGGCCTATAGTTGCCCGACTCCTCCCTATTACCTTTCTTGTGAATGGGCACAACATTCGCTAACTTCCAATCTTCTGGGACTACTCCTGTTAACAATGATTGGTTAAATAAATCTGTTAATGGTTTTGCTAGTACACCACTAAGCTCTTTTAATAGCTTTGGGTGTATTCCATCAGGTCCCATTGACTTATTTGTCTTTACTTTTGACAGTTGAAATAGAACCTCTTCCTCTGTAAACTCACGTGTAATAAATGACTCATTTATCCTTTTTTTTAACAGAGGTCCCTTTCCTTCATTTTCAGCTGTAAATACCGAACAAAAATATTCATTGAGGCAGTCAGCTAGACCTTTATCCTCATCTACATACCTTCCTTTTTTTGTTTTTAATCTAACTAATCCTTGTTTTACTTTTCTTTTCTCATTTATGTATCTAAAAAAAGTTTTGTCCCCCTTTTTTACTGACTGTGCTATTTTCTCCTCTGTGTGTGATTTGGAAGCTCTTATAACTTGCTTAGCCTCTTTCTGCCTAATTTTATAGGTCATTCTGTCTTCCTCACTCTGGGTTTTTTTATAATTACTAAATGCTAACTTTTTGTTTTTTACTATTTTGGCCACATCTGCGGAGTACCACAGTGGTTTCTTGAATTTTTTGCTTTTACTGACAAGCCTAATGCAATTTTCTGTTGCCTTCAGTAGTGCAGCTTTTAAATAATCCCATTTATTTTGGACTCCATTTAAATTGCTCCAGTCTGATAATGACTCCTTTACACATATTCTAATTTTAGAAAAGTCTGTTTTTCTAAAGTCTAAAACTTTTGTTTTTGTGTGGTGTAACTCACTCACTGTTCTTATATTAAACCACACTGACTGATGATCACTGGATCCTAAACTTTCACCTACAGTAATATCTGATACCAAATCTCCATTTGTTAACACTAAATCTAGTATGGCCTCTTTACGAGTTGGCTCCTCAACGAAAGGGGGGGGGAGAATACTATGGAAAGGGGGGGGGAGAATACTATGGAAAGGGGGGGAGAATACTATGGAAAGGGGGGGGAGAATACTATGGAAAGGGGGGGGGAGAATACTATGGAAAGGGGGGGGGGGAATACTATGGAAAGGGGGGGGAGAATACTATGGAAAGGGGGGGGAGAATACTATGGAAGGGGGGGGAGAATACTATGGAAAGGGGGGGGAGAATACTATGGAAAGGGGGGGGAGAATACTATGGAAAGGGGGGGGAGAATACTATGGAAAGGGGGGGGAGAATACTATGGAAAGGGGGGGAGAATACTATGGAAAGGGGGGGGAGAATACTATGGAAAGGGGGGGGAGAATACTATGGAAAGGGGGGGGAGAATACTATGGAAAGGGGGGGGAGAATACTATGGAAAGGGGGGGAGAATACTATGGAAAGGGGGGGGAGAATACTATGGAAAGGGGGGGGAGAATACTATGGAAAGGGGGGGAGAATACTATGGAAAGGGGGGGAGAATACTATGGAAAGAGGGGGGAGAATACTATGGAAAGGGGGGGGAGAATACTATGGAAAGGGGGGGGAGAATACTATGGAAAGGGGGGGGGAGAATACTATGGATAGGGGGGGGGGACACACTATGGATAGGGGGGGGGACACTATGGGATGAGGGGGGGGAAATACTATGGGAGGGGTGGAAATTTCCTGGAATTTCCTTCTGAAAACGCCGATAAATACGGTATGTAAAAGTATATGCCAATACCCTTTATAGGCTTTACTCAAAGAAAAATCTATTTTGGACCCAATCTAAGTGCTTACCCCTGCAAAGCGCTATATGATTTAAGACTTTAGTAATAATCCTTAATTGAAGAGAAGTTAAAAACTCTCCTACTTAGAAACATTTGTTATCTACCTTGCAGCACAGATAATTAACTTATTCAGGCTAGAGTCCTTTAAGATAAAGCAAAAAGGCTTACATAAATGTCCTCCGAGTGTGTTGGAGGTTGGTGAGAACACACTTGCAACAGATTCTGAGTGCACCTGGCAACAGTTAGTTGCTGCTGGGTAAACAGCCTCTCTAAGTCCTGGAAACCAATATCTTGACCCCGGAGAGAAAAAACAAAAGATATTGGCGCCTGAATTTTAAAATCACATTACGCATATCCTGCATTTCACAATTCCACGGTGGAAATAAACATAACCTGTACGAGTGTTCCACCGCCAGGACTTCCCAGCTAGTGCCCAAAAGCGCACCATCGTCTGCCCGGCACCTGGCTCGGTATAGACGGAATTAATACAACCCGGGGAAATACAGCCGTCTGGAGTGTTAACCCTGGCTGATCTCTGAAAAACGTATTTAAAAGAAGTAGAGCCTCAGCCCTCTCACCATACTTCTAGGAGAAAACCTGACACCCTCCTCTGCTGGAGGCAGGCAAAGAACTGGGGATGTCTTGGATAGGAAGCAATTTATAAGGCCAAAGGTTAATTGGGGGAGGTCCTTGAAAATTTTTGGAGGTTGCCTGCCTGTTTTTTTTCCCTCCAGGAGATGAAATCCCAGTCGTAAAGCACTGCCTCTAATCTGAAGGGAAAAAATTATATACAAAAAAATTATATACACACACACACACATATATATATATATATATATATATATACACACATACATACACACATATACATTAATTCTACACATATATTTATGTAATATTTTTACTTAATTAGGTATCTTAATTAATTACAATTAGCGAGACCTGCCTGACAACCCATGCCGAAATTAAAGGGAATTTAATTTGCTAGCATGATATTTAACCCTATAACTTTCCAAGACACCATAAAACCTGTACATGTGGGGTACTGTTCTACTCGTGAGACTTCGCTGAACACAAATATTAGTGTTTCAAAACAGTAAAATGTATTACAACGATGATATCGCCAGTAAAATTGACGTTTTTTTGCATTTTTCACGCACAAACCGCACTTACACGGACGATATTATTGCTGCAATACTTTTTACTGTTTTGAAACACAAATATTTGTGTTCAGCGAAGTCTCCCGAGTACAACAGTACCCCTCATGTACAGGTTTTATGGTGTTTTCAAAAGTTACAGCGTCCAATATAAGGCTTGTGTTTCATTTTTTTCACATTAAAATTCGCCAGATTGGTTAAGTTGCCTTTGAGACCCTATGGTAGCCAAAGAATGAAAATTACCCCTATGATAGCATACCATTTGCAATAGTAGACAACCCAAGGTATTGCAAACGGGGTATGTCCAGCTTTTTTTTTAGTAGCCACTTAGTCACCCACACTGGCCAAAATTGGCGTTTTTTGCATTTTTCACACACAAACAAATACTAATGCTAACTTTGGCCAGTGTTTGTGACCAAATGGCTACTAAAAAAGACTGGACATACCCCATTTGCAATACCTTGGGTTGTCTACTATTGCAAATGGTATGCCATTATGGGTGTAAATTTTATTCCTGGGCTACTATACAGTCCCAAAGGCAACGTAACCAATCTGGCGAATTTAAATTTCAAATGTACTGTGCTATATTTGACCTTGTAACTTCCCAAAACACCATAAAACCTGTACATAGGGGGTAATGTTTTCCACGTGAGACTTTGCGGAATACAAATATTTGTATTTAATTGCAGTAAAAGCAAACAGTATTATGACATGGACAGTTAAAATGTCATGTAGAACTAAAAAAATAACATCTTATTTTCTCCCATTTTTTTCATATTAAATTATGTTTCATAGCTAAATGTTTGATATTAAATGAAAGCCCTGTTTCCCCTGAATAAAATGATATATAATAAGGGGGGGTGCATTTAATATGAAAGAGGTGAATTACGGTTGGACAGACATATAGTGCAAATGCCAGGTTTTGTTTACGTTTTGTTTTGTTCACAATGTGTACATTTGGCTCAGTCCTTAAGGGGTTAAGCTAAAGCTGTTTTGATGCTTAGTGTCCCTTTAAATTTGAAATCCACCTTGAATTCTCAACACTGTAGAAAATAACCATGTTATGGTTTTTATTGTGGAATTAATTAGAACTATATAAAATATCAATACTAACAACTTCATCCTAGCTGACACCCCCATTTTTATGTGAAGTACCTTCACTCTTACTGGGGAATCTGACAATAAATGGAGCATCTGCAAATCAGAAGTGCTGATTAACTTAATTCTTCCTTGGGGATACATTTGAAATATTCTCAAATTGGAGAAATATCCATATCTACATAAGGAAGGCTTAAATATTAGAGAGCAAAGCATGTGTTGTTTGTGTTTCTCTACATAAAACAGTTTTGACTATACAAATATTTTTCAACTTTCTTAGTTACAGAAAAACTAAAGGGAAGACCAAAATAAAATCACAGATGACTGATGCTCCAAATATGTTCCCTTTTCACAATTTATAGACATGGTGCATCACAAGGTCATGATGAATTGAACACTGAACACTCTACATGGGTAAAAAAATAAATAAAAAAAAAGTGAGTTATTTTTCTATTTTAATAAGGTCTAGAAGTTGAACCTTCGTTTCCATGGTAACAAAAGCTGTCAATGTTGTAGAAGGAAGCCCCCATGAAGAATTAATTTACAGCACCAAACTCTTACTCTCATCCAAGCATGGTGACTCATCCATGGCTATATGCAATAACTGTGTAATAGGTCTCTGTGATCTGGCTTCAGCGAAAGTGGTGGTGGGGGGGAACGGACTCTTATCAGGATTAACCATTGTACACTTACAAATGGAAACCCAGATCACATAAACTTGACTTTTAACAAAGCACACTGTTAACAGTGTAATTGTTTAGAGTAGTATCTTTACACCTACATATATATAAACACACTTTTTCTTAAACAGTAAATCAGACTTGCTTGAAAAAAGAAAAACCGCTCTCAGTCAACTCAAACAATATTTGCAAATTAAACAATGATCAGTAGATTAAGATATATTATGCGCCATCCAAACAAAAGCAATCCAAAGCATTATTATGGAATAGAAATAAACAATGTGACACAAATATGTATCCTTGAGAAATTACTGTATAAAGCACCCTACTTAAAGGATTATTTCTAGCATCCTGACTACTGCAGTGACATTTACGTGGTCAGGGTGCAAGTATCCTGTATGTGTTCAGAGATATTTAGTCTTGCTACTGGTGGAGAAAGTCCACCTAACAACCAGCATCACTTACCAACTTGGAACACCAGTTCAGGACTGGCTTATGTTAAAGGGACACTATAGTCACCAGAACAACTACAGCTTATTGAATTTGTTCTGGTGAGTAGAATCATTACCTTCAGGCTTTTTGCTGTAAACACTGTCTTTTCAGAGAAAATGCAGTGTTTACATTACAGCCTAGTGATAACTTCACTGGCCACTCCTTAGATGTCTGTTAGAGATCCTTCCTGGGTCATGGCTGCCTAAAATGCATCCAAACATTCAGTATCTCCACCCTCTGCATGCAGACACTGAACTTTCCTCATAGAGATTCATTGATTCAATTCATCTCTAAGAGGAGATGCTGATTGACCAGGGCTGTGTTTGAATCGTGCTGGCTCTGCCCCTGATCTGCCTCCTTGTCAGTCTCAGCCAAGCCTATGGGGAAGCATTGTGATTGGATCAGGCCACCCCTTTCTGCTGATGTCAGCAGGCAGTGGGCAAGTCAAAAGGAAACCGGGACAAAGCCTGCAGCTTCAGGCTTGGATACAATTAAGATTTTACTATATTTAGGGAGGCATGAGGGTGACCGGGGGGCTAGATGGTGGTTTTAACCTTATAGGGTCAGGAATACATGTGTGTTCCTGACCCTATAGTGCTCCTTTAAATTAGTGCATAAAACATCTATAGCTCACACAGCTTGCTTGCAACAAATATCAAAAGGGTGCACAGTCCTTACCACCCTACACGCTGCCTCAGTGATATCCCTCTCCTGCAATAAGTCAGTGATGTCACCAAAGCTGGGAGACGTAGGCCTTGGAAGGCAAGCAAGGGTCACTGCATCCAAATAAAAAAAAGACTAAACTGTTTCATTAAAGGGACACTATAGGCACACAGACCACTTCATCTCAATAAAATATATGGGTGTCATGTCCCTCTAGTGTCCATAGAGAACATCTGATTGGTGCATGCATCGTGGTTTGCCGCACTACCTGAGATCATCAAGATTGGAAGTGTGATGAGTGCAGAGAGGGGTGGGAGAAATGATAAGTAACTACCTTTTTAACCCTTGTGGGCTGGGGGCAGTCAGTCTAGGATACTATAGTGTTAGGAATACACAAGGTACTGTGTACCTTCCATTAGCTTATAAACAAAGGTTAGTTTTAGTTCTAACATGCTTTTTTCGCCTAGCTTGACTTCTATTTTATCATGTGTATACTAACCAACATAAAAAAATATGACTAAATATTTAGCCAACAGAAAAATGTGTTTAAAGGACCACTATAGTCACACAGACAACTTCAGCTCAATGAAGTGGTCTGGAGGCAAGGTCCCCCAGGTTTTAACCCTTCAGATGTAAACATAGCAGTAAACAGATGTAAACATAGCCGCTAGAGGTACTTCCCCGATGCTCAATACGAAAATCGCATTGAGCACGCAGAACGTACATAGGAAAGTATTGAGAAATGCTTTCCTATGGGCGTTTTAATGCGCATGGGGCTCCACTCTGGAGCTGACGTCGGAGAGGTCACCAGCGCCGAGGAAGCCTGGCGCTGGATAAAGGTAAGTGGCTGAAGTGGTTTTAACCCCTCCAGCCCAGTGGGAGGAGGGCCCTGAGGGTGGGGGGACCCTAAGGATTATATAGTGTCAGGAAAACGGGTTTGTTTTCCTGACTCTATAGTGGTCCTTTAAGATAACCAAGGAAACACATGATAATGGTTATTATAAACCGAAATGTATTCAGTATAGCAATATACTGATATTATATATAAAATTAGGCAATCCACTTGATTTTGATAAATACAGATATCATTAAAATATTAGGTAATACACAAGACTGAGAAAACCTCCCTTGATTATAAGTATGAAAGAATGTTTTAACAATGAAAAAAACACTGTATAAAAACAAAGAATAAACACATTGTTTACTTAGATCATTCGGTTTTCAGCAATGCACATCAATACAGTTAATACAATCTAAAATACATTTTCAATTGCAGGATTCTAACATGAATTTCAAGTTTAAGGCCACAATAGTTGAATTGGAAAGATTCTCCAACTTCTTGCTTTGTTTTCATGTCGGCTATTTTGGCATTAAATTTCAAATTCGCTTTGCATTCCCAAGTCACACTTTAGTAAATACCTCTGACAGTCTGAACAAATTCTTCATACACTGGCACAGTGCTCAAATTTAATGTTAATCTAGCACTGCAAGTCATAACAGCTTCAAAAACACTAGAATATAATTTATCAATGTTCATGATATATTTAATTACTATGGAAGCTCTTTTAGCTTTGCGTACCAGCGTTCTTGGAGGTTTGTGGGTAGCACGACTGGTACACTTTAGGTCTTACCAGATTTACTCCAGAATAGCAATGACAAATCACAGCCTTAACGCAATGCAGTATTATTCTGTCTGGGTCTATATTCCATTACATCAGAGAGTTTTTCAGTCCTTCGAGGTTTGTCTCAAAACTAGTAGAGTTGGACATTCAGAGATGCTCTTCTCAGTGAGTAGAACGGTTATAACAATTACAGTTGTCTTCCTCTTGGCTTGAATCAGTCTGGTCACTCTTATCAACAAGGGCTTATTCAGTACACATTAAACTGTATGTCGAATTGCCAAATACTTCCCTGCTGCCACAGGTTGGCTATTTTTTTGTCTTAATGCAGCAAAAAAAAAAAAAACTTCTGATATTCTAATTCCAGACCAAATTTCAAATAATCCAGGTTGATTTGCTTCCTTATAATTATACACATGCCAGATGGCACAATAATTACAACACATTGCAGGCAGGGGGAGAGGAGGGTGAGGTGACAACTCAGGCACAGTAGCTTGGTGATACATGGCTAAGTTTTGCATTATGGATAAATTTACAAAAATGCAGAGTTTAGTTAATAACCCTAATTGACCATGGCTGTTCATGTTATGGCCAGGATAGGTGTACTGAAAGAAATAAGCAAAACAACCTCCATCAGTATGTGTTACGGTCAAGAATCCTTTCAAGAGTAGGGAGTGAACAATCTCTGTATGCCAAAAATATTAGTTAAAGCAATACATGCATAGTGAAACCTGCTGGTTAATCATATATTCTTTATAATTATTTTGCTGGACTCCATTAACAAAATCAGTATGATAGCGATGCCTCGCTTTACAGAACTATTGGGAATTACCCCCATATAATTTATTTTCCATCAGAACCCAACTTGAAAAGCTGTAACTTTTGTTTTTAAAACGGTGAGCCTTCTATTTTCACCTTGTTTTACATTTTACTAAGGATAATGCGTATACTTTAACATTCATGGATTTGTGGAATACAGGTGTTAATACAGGCTGGCTAAATTTAAGTCTCCTACAGCACTAACTAAATCCATGTGGGTTCCCCAATTGTGTGCCATGGTGAATGATATTGGTCAAGCTGTTTAAAGTTGCATTACATTTGTCAGATCCCAGATATTGCTTTATCAAATCACACAAAGAAGCTCAGCAATGATTTAGGAAATATTTCATTCACATGTTAGCAAGTACAATTATACACACAAGGAAAGAAACTTTGTGTACAGGTAATAGTTAAATTCATTTAAATAAAATACAACCTGCTGCTTCTTTATAGCAATTGTTTAAGCCAAAACGGTATATAAAATATTTAAACTAAAAAATGTAGTTGTTAGATTATATATTAAATACTATATCACATTTATTGTACAATTCACACACTAACAATATACACACACACACACGCACACACACGTCTTTAAAATACAGTCAGACTTTTTTCCATGTTCTCACATTGATTGGCGTTACAGAAGATAAATCCAGTTTAACTTTTTCATTGATTTCTTCCATTGTTCCTTGAAGCTTCTTGGATGTTTGAGTCATAAAGGCAAAGCTTTCTTTCAAATCAATGTTTCCATGCTCTCTGCAAATTGTATCAAGGCCATCAAACCAAGCAAGGACATTTTCCAGTTCAGCCTGGACTGCTTTCTGCTCTTCCAACTCCGCTAAAAGGGACTGAGTGGCAAATGTTTCAGCTTTATACTGCTTCTGTAACAGCTCGGTTTCATTTTGAAGCTGTTTAAGTTGTTCTGCACTGTATGGGTATTGTCCATGGACCTTATCTTCAGGCAACACAATATTCTTGGGCACCTGCAAAACCAGCCTTAAAATACATTTTTCCATTTTCTGGAATAGGTGATTGAAGCGTTCATTTACAAACTGCAGATACTTTTCAGTGCTCTCTCGGATATGGAATTTACTAATCCTATGGCCAGGGATGCTCTCCAGCTTCTTCAATATGACTTTTTCCACAACTAAAAGCATTTCAAATAAATAGTCTTGGAATGTTATATACAACCGGAGTATGCAGGTCTGGGGTGTAAATTCAAAAAACTGCGCCTCATAGCACATCGGGGCAACAGACATTTCTTTTTTGTTTTCAGAGGTAACCTAGCCAGAAAAAAAAAAACACAAATTGCATTGACAGTGACTTTTCTTTTAAAATGTAAACTCAAAAAGATCATGTAATTAAATTAAGAAAACAAATATGGTTTACTCCCAAACACACTGCTTAAGGGGGAAGCATTATTTTAAGTTAACTACACAACGAATAAAGTTGAAAACCACGATAACATTTTGTCATGTGATGCTTCATTTTCATTGTTTCTAGATCCAAATATGCTTGTTTATATTTAATTTACACTTACAAATGCTATTCCAAAATTACAGATTCAGACACACACACACACACACACACACAGAGATACACACATCTATCTATATCTCTATCTATATCTATACACACACACATACATACATACACACACTGACACTCACAGATACACACATACCTAAACATACACACACAAACTGCAATTTACATTTGTTAACCATACTCTGCTCCCATATCTTTTGTTTGCAGGGAGGTGAATTCCTGGGGCTGGCTGATGATGATGGGAGTCTGAAGGAGAAGCTGTAGAGCTCTCTCCTGACTCCTCCTCCTCGCTCAATTTCTTCTTCAGTGTCCTGTCAACCCGCACGGTTGTTTCTTCCTCCCAGCATACCAGTCAGTTCCTCCCAGCACTCTCTGCAACATTAAAAAAGCCCCCCTCCCCCCAGTGCAGCGATGGCGCAGCTTAGCTCATTCCGGGACACTACATTGTCCCTGAATGAGGGTGCCCAGGACAGACTGAATGAGGGTGCCCAGGACTGTCCCGGGCGATCCAGGACACATGGGCCCCCTTCCGGCAACCTGGGGCGGACCCAGAACCTAATCTCAGGAGGGGCGCTGGTAGATTATTTAAAGAAAACAATCCAGGCACAATAACTACAGCTCTCAGAAGTGCCATGGTGCCCTCCCAGGGAATAGAGGCAGTAGTGTGTGTGTGTGTGTGAGAGAGAGGGGTGCAGTGTGTGTGTATTTAGGGAGGGTGTGTGTGCGTATTGTGGGGAGTTGAGTGTTGGGGGGCAGATAAATATATACTTTTTTTTTTATTAAAAATATTTTTTATATTTCCCCTTGCCATCACTGCATTGGGAAAACTGTATATACTTTAACTGTTGTTACTGTATCCATTTGGACATTATTTTCACTAGGCCAGCACTAATCTGTACTTTTGTATGTTTGTACTTAGCGGTTACAAAATGTACTACTTATCAGCCAGTCCAAATTCATCACAAGACACCACACACAAACAAAAATAATAATAAATAAAGAAAAATCACTGTAGTTATAAGGGCAAGTTTCACACAAATATAATACAGTAAAAATCTCACCATGCAGATACTTTTACAACCACCATGGCCACTTCAGTGATTTGGCAGCAGTCAGTATGTGCAATGTTTCAGCGTGATCTTTGTAATTGTTTCCTGGGGGACAACAGCATCCCCAGCAAACTTATGACATTGGCAGCACAAAACTCTGTTAGGAGGCTGCCTAATTTTAATTCTGTGCATAGGTTATGTCTTTTGCCAGTGCGCACTGGCACGTGAAAATCTTCCCCTCACAGGCAGAGTACCTGCAAAGGGAAGCAAGCTCACCTCTCCCACCCACATCCCTCTACGTAACATTGCAGCTTTTTTATTTTTTATTAATAACTCTCCATCCCTCCCTTCACCGGCCTCTGATATTACACCAGAGGGTTATCATAACCCAACCCCTTAAGGACACATGACATGTGTGACATGTCATGATTCCCTTTTATTCCAGAAGTTTGGTCCTTAAGGGGTTAAGCAAAACCCTAAAAGGCACTGCAGCGGAGAGCTCAATGAATAAAAAGAAGTCACAAAACACCTTCAGGGAATGCTCCAACATTGGGCATACAAGCAAAACAAAGGCTAGCGTGTGATACTAGCTATTTAGATTTTTTTTTTTTGTCTTTCTCCCTTTCCCCTCTGCCCTACAATTTCAGGAACTACAAAAGGAAGGCAACTTTAAAAAAAAAAACAAAAAAAAAAAACATTTCTTTACATACTTTCCATATTTTTGTAATGCATTAAAAACGGTAGCATGTGATGCCACTGTACTGAATAGTCCATCTAGTACCAAAACTATTTACAAAATAGAAATTTAAGGAAAAGATTGTAGATAAACGAAAAACAAACAAAACTTGCACACATCTTGTCATCTTCACTCTATGGATACTTTAGTGTTATGCAGCCCAGATGGAAAAGTAAAGTCACATCATTATTAATATTATATTTTATTAGTTTGGAATAAAATGTATGCGTTACATCACTGGTAAATTCCTTGTTAATGGGCTATTTTCCTATAAATCAGATGAAATGTTCATTTCTGCAAATTTGTTCTCTTTATGCCATCTAGTGACAGAAACTATAACAACAAGTGTTTCGGTTATAATCATTTACGGACATCTAAGGGACAAAGAAGAAAATTGATTACTTAAATCGGATATATAAATAGGACTAAAAAACAAAACAAAAAAACCCTCCTCTATGCATTGCAACCTTTACGAGATACAGCACAAAAACAGCCCTACTTAATAGACAAACACCAACACAACCCTCTTTTTTTGTTATTGTAAAAACAGCAAAATTTTAAAAAAGTTTAACCCCTTAAGACCGCAGCCAAATGTACAAGTTGTGATCCAAAAAAAACGTAAACAAAACCTGGCATTTGCACTATATGTCTGTCCAACCGTAATTCACCTCTTTCATATTTGCACCCACACTTATTATATATCATTTTATTCAGGGGAAACAGGGCTTTCGTTTAACATAAAATATTTAGGTATGGAACATAATTTAATATGAAAAAAATATTAAAAAAATGGGAGAAAATAAGATTTTTTAAAATTGTTTTAGTTCTATGTGACATTTTAACTGTGAATGTCAAAATACTGTTTGCTTTTACTGCAATACAATACACATTTGTATTCAGCGATGTCTCACGTGTAAAACAGTACCCCCTATGTACAGGTTTTATGGTGTTTTGGAAAGTTACAGGGTCAAATATAGCATGTTACATATTTCAGTTTTTTTACATTGAAATTCGCCAGATTGGTTACGTTGCCTTTGAGATCAAATGGTAACCCAGGAATAAGAATTACCCCCATGATGGCATACCATTTGCAAAAGTAGACAATCCAAGGTATTGCAAATGGAGTATGTCCAGTCTGTTTTAGTAGCCACTTGGTCACAAACACTGGCCAAAGTTAGTGTTAATATGCAAAAAACGAATTTGAACGCAAATTTTGACCAGTGTTTGTGACTAAGTGGATACTAAAAAAAAACTGAACATACCCTATTTGCAATACCCTGGGTTGTCTACTATTGCAAATGGTATGCCATCATGTGGATCATTTTCATTCCTGGGCTACCATACGGTCTCAAAGGCAACCTGGCGAATTTTAATGTGAAAAAACTGAAACGCAAACCTTATATTTGACTCTGTAACTTTTGAAAACACCATACAACCTGTACATGAGGGGTACTGTTATACTCAGGAGACTTCGCTGAACACATATTAGTGTTTCAAAACAGTAAAATGTATCACAACAGTTATATCGTCAGTGTAAGTGCCATTTGTGTGTGAAAAATGCAAAAAATGTCATTGTCACTGACGATATCGTCATTGTAATATATTTTACTGTTTTAAAACACTAATATTTGTGTTCAGCGAAGTCTCCTGAGTAAAACAGTACCCCCATGTACAGGTTTTATGGTGTCTTGGAAAGTTACAGGGTTAAATATAGTGCTAGAAAATTTTATTCCCTGAACTTTCGGCCTGGGTTGTCAGGCAGGTCCTGCAAATTGTAATTAATAAAATGACCTAATTATGTAAAATTATTACATAAATATATACGTAGAATTATTATATATATATATATATATATATATATTTCGTTCTACATGTATTTTGATATCAATATATATATTAATTTTAAAATACAGTTAGAACGAAATTACGCATGTTTATATATTTTTTATTTATTTTTTTAACATATTTATATATTTTTTATTATATATAAATATATATATAATGAAAATTATATATATATTTAATCAATATCATTGTACGTGTATTTTGATATTAATATATATATATATATATATATATAATTATGCATATATTAATATTAAAATACACGTAGTAGACAGTGTATGTATATATATATTCTTAGATCATACATACATATATATATATATATATATATATATATATATATATATATATATATATAAATATATATAATGTTATTTTACACTGTTTTAACATTTTAGTTTATTTTTTCAGACAGCAGGGGGAGTACCTGTCATTACAGGCACTCCCCCCCTGCTGGCATTGACACGGACGGCTATGCCGTCCATGTGATCGCGAGGTCCTCGCAAGGACCTTGCGATCACATGGCCCTGGGGGGCCGAAGAGGACAGAGGGGGACTCCCTGGGCTCCCAGGTAAGTCCCCCATACCGCGATCGCCGGCGTGGGATCGCGGGCGACCGGGTAAGTACAAAAGATCGCAGGACGTTCTATGCCGTCCTGCGGCGTTTAGAGCCACCAAAATAAGGACGGCATAGAACGTCCTGCGGTCTTAAGGGGTTAAATACGGTATAATATGGTAAGAAAACGTGTTTTCCAATCTGACTAATTGAGGGCCACACCTGTGTACAACACATGTTCAAAAGCCTGATTCTGGGGGCATGGCTTACTGCCAATATGGCCAGACGTGTTTCTTCACACCTCCAGCACAGTCAAAATCCATTTGAGCTGTAAATGCTAAAACAGTGCTGGATCTGGTCTGCACATACAGTGGACCAACACTGGACCGTGAGAGTATTTGTGAATGTCCCTTCGACACCAATCAGTAGAGAATTTGCACAATCCGACCATGCCTGGAGGAGGCGGCTGATACTCTGACACTTACTCTTCTTTAGCCCCGCAACCCCCCCCCCTTCCCCGAAACGGCGGAGGTTATCCTGGTCCCCACTAGGGAAACTTACCTCTCTGTATCAGCGGAGTCTTATGCCTACTCAGAGGCCTTGTGACATTCCTAAACTAGCAGACACGCCACAGCCTTCAGTGTCCCGGAAAGGCCCAGGAACTCAGAATTGCAAAGAGTGCTTTGAAGAGCAATTTGATCAGCTCATCTAGTTTTGGAACTGCATTGCCCACCGACCCCTTTCCAAAGATATGCCTACTAATCTGACCACCAGAGATGCTTTGTCAGATTGGCCACCTTGCACCAGGCTGGGGGTACCTCCACCCAGCTGCCCACATTCCAGAAGAGCCCTTCGATTCATAGAACCAGTGACCCTACCGAATAGAGATGGAGGATCCGTGGATACACTACATTGGCTCACCCTAAGGTCTGGGCTCAAGGGGATGAAGACTCTGGGTACAGCAACCCTACCTCGGATTTTCAATGTAAAGTCTGGCTAATCTTGCAGGACTACATGTTGGGGAGAGCTGCCATCACGCCTAACAAAGTGACAGACTGTATCTTGCAGCCTGCCAGCGGCATTGGATGATTCCAAACATCTTTGACTGAGGAGATCCTGCCTATATATTGCTACGAACAAGTTATTGATGCAGGGATCTCTGTCCTCTTCTCTATTAGGTCCAATACCCAGTGGCATAAAAGTTTTGTTGCATATGGCAGTTTAGCATGTTTGATCACCTATACTATAATTCTTTCTTCATGTCCAGAAGACTTTACTGATGCACAGGTTTAGTATTGAGCCAGGTTTTTATATAGCCAAACATACCTAGCCTGACAGACCAAGTTTTCTGCAATTTGCTTTTTCCAAGGTCTTGATACTTCCGACCAATACAAATCACCCTTCATAGACTTGTAAGTTTTTGCTTGTTTTCATTTACCAAAAACAGTGCGGTATTACTTGATTTTTTTTTATGTCTCAGCTTAATCACTTGTACTATTGTACTCACAAAATATCACTCAAAGCCTGTGTATCTTGGTATGCACTACAAAAATAAAATTTACAACAAAAAAAACACAACCTGATTCTAAGTCCATTTGGAAATTTATTCCAAATGAGTTTTTTTTTCTGGAATGAGGGGCAAAGCTAATATGGCAGACTTATAATGCAGCAGTCTGCAAAACAGTTTTTTTTCCCCTTTGTAAAAACTATAAAGACTTGAGCATGCAACAAAATAAATACGTAATGCATATTTACAAAGCCAAAGTCTAAAGTGCATTAAAGGAACACTATAGTGTCAGGAATACTCCGGCGATGACTCAATCCATCTCTATGCAGAAAGTTCAGTGCCTCCACGCAGAACATAGAGAAGCTGAACATCAGTGCTGCACGTTATGTTGTCTCTGGAGGTGTACCTAGGCAGTAATTTAACCCCTTAAGGACGTAAGACGGTTCAGGACCTGAACCGTCCTAAATTTAAAATGTACTTACCCGATCGCCGTCGTTCCCCCGGCGGCGATCGGCGTTGCTCCCGTTGTGGGGAGACTGCCTGCAGTCTCCCCATGGCGGATTAGGACCCCTGGGGCCATGTGATCGCCCAACAAGGCGACCACATGGTCACAATAGGTGTCCTAGTCTCTGCCTGCAGGGGGACTGTCTGTGCTGACAGGCAGTCTCCCTGCAACTGTAAAATCATAAAAAAATTTAAAGTGAAAGTTAATAAAAAAAAATATTATATATGTGTATATATATATATATATATATATATGATATATAGACATATATTATACCTATATAATATATGTCTATATATCATTTTTTTAATGTCATGCTAAGTGTATTTTTATATCAAAATGTACATATATTAATATAAAAATACACTTATAATTAATTTACACACATATATAATATATATAATAACTATATATATATATTGCATATATTATTATAAAATACGAATAATAAATAATTTAAATTAAAAAAATTAAAAATAATAAAAATTTAAAAAAAATTATATATCTATACGAAATGTTATTCTAACTGTATTTTGATATTAATATATATATTTATATCAAAATACACTTAGAATGAAATTGTATATATATCTATGTATATATAAATAAATAAAAAGAATACGAACTATTCATATGTCCATATACAAAATGACATAAATAATTATATAAATATACACGTAGACTTCAAATATATAAATATGCACATATATTTAAATTCTACGTGCGTATTTATGTAATATTTTTACATAATTAAGTTATTTTATTGATTGCAATTTAACCCCTTCAGGACGGAGTCAATAGTGCACGTTCTGATCAAAACAAAACGTAAACAAAAACTGGAATTTGCGCTATATGTCTGTTCAACCGTAGTTCCCCTCTTTCAAATTATATGCACCCACACTTATTATATATCATTTTGTTCAGGAGAAACAGGGCTTTAATCTATCATTAACTATTCATATATGGAACATCATTTATTATGAATAAAAGTAAAAAAAATGTGAGAAAATAAGATTTTTTTTTAAATTTGCATTTCCGTCTGACATTTTAACTGTGAATGTCATAATACTGTTAGGTTTTACTGCAAAAAAAATGCACATATTTGTAATCAGCGATGTCTCACGAGTACAACAGTACCCCCCATTAACAGGTTTTATGTTGTTTTGGAAAGTTACAGGGTCAAATATAGAACATTACATTTTCAAATTGAAATTTGCCAGATTGGTAATGTTACCTTTGAGATGGTGTGGTAGCCCAGGAATGAGAATTACCCCCATAATGGCATACCATTTGAAAAAGTAGACAAGCCAAGGTATTGAAAGTGGGGTATGTTTAGTCTTTTTTAGTAGCCACTTAGTCACAAACACTGGCCAAAGTTAGCGTTCATATTTGTTTTTGTGTGAAAAAAGCAA
This sequence comes from Pelobates fuscus, assembly GCF_036172605.1. NCBI lineage: Eukaryota > Metazoa > Chordata > Amphibia > Anura > Pelobatidae > Pelobates > Pelobates fuscus. The sequence continues at coordinate 281,077,154 of NC_086317.1, forward strand.
AAAACGAATATTTGGCCAGTGTTTGTGACTAAGTGGCTACTAAGAAAGACTGGACATACCCCACTTGCAATACCTCGGGTTGTCTACTTTTGCAAATGGTATGCCATCATGGGGGTAATTCTCATTCCTGGGCTACCATACGCTCTCAAAGGCAACATAACCAATCTGGCAAATTTCAATGTGAAAAAAATGAAATGCAAGCCTTATATGTGACTCTCTAACGTTCCAAAACACCATAAAACCTGTACATGGGGGGTACTGTTATTCTCAGGAGACTTCACTAAACACAAATATTAGTGTTTTAAAACAGTAAAACATATTACAACAATAATATAGACCATAAAAGTGCAGTTCGCTTGTAAAAAATGCAAAAAACGTCACTTTTACTTAAAATATCATCGTTGTAATACAATTTACCAGTTTGAAACACGAATATTTGAGTTCAGCGAAGTCTCCCGGGTAAAACAGTACCCCCTATGTACAGGTTTTATGGTGTCTTGGAGAGTTACAGGGTCAAATATAGTGCTTGCTAATTAAATTCTCTGCACTTTCTCCCTGTGTTGTCATGCATGTCAATCAAATTTTAATTAATCAAATCACATAATTATGTTAAAAGATTATTTAAATATACATGTAGAATTTTAATATATATGCATTTATAGGTATTTAAATTCTACGTGTATACTGATGTAATCTTTTATGTAATTATATGTATTTATCTATATATATATATTTGCGGTTATTTGCATTTTATATATAGATAGATATATATAGAATGTCATTCTAAGTGTATTTTGTTACCGATATATATATATTAATAACAAAATACAGTTAGAATGAAATTACATATGCATATATAATTTATATTAAATTTTGTTTCAATATTTAATTTATTTATTTTATTATTTAATTAATTTATTATTTTAATTATACGTATTTATATATAATATATATATGTACATCTATTATATATATAATATATATACATATTATATATATGTAATGTCATTCTAAGTGTATTTTAATATTAATATATATACTTATATTAATATTAAAATACACTTTGTATGACGTTACATATATATAATATGTATATATATTATATATATAATATATATACATATTATATATATATAAAAATGCATTTATTTTATTTTTACACATGTCTAATTATTTTTTTTAATTCTTCCCACCAGCAGGGGGACTGTCTGATATTTCAAACAGTCCCCCTGCTGGCATATCCACAGCCAGCTATAGGGGGCCATGTGATCGCTCTTTGAGAGCGATCACATGGCCCCCGGGGGCCTCATTTGCCGTGGGAGGGCTGCCTGGGCTGTGAGGCAGTCCTCCCGAAGCGGATCGCGGCGGAGGTAAGTATAACTTACCTCCTGGGGCTGCAAGCCGTTACGGCGTGCTATGCCGTCATAACGGCGTTAAAGCCCACTTAACCCGTGACGGCATAGCACGCCGTAACGGCGTTAAGGGGTTAAGGGGTTAAGGGACCTGCCTGCCAACCCAGGCCGAAAGTCTAGAGAATTTAATTTGCTAGCACTGTATTTTACCCTGTAACGTTCTACGACACCCTAAAACCTGTACATGGGGGGTACTGTTTTACTCGGGAGACTTTGCTGAACACAAATATTAGTGATTCAAAACAGTAAAACATATCACAGCGATGATATTGTCAGTGAAAGTGACTTTTTTTGCATTTTTCACACATAAACAGCACGTTTACTGATGATATAATTGTTGTGATACATTTTCCAGTTTTGAAACACTAATATTTGTGTTCAGCAAAGTCTCCTGAGTATAACAGTACCCCCCATGTACAGGTTTTATAGCGTTTTTGAAAGTTACAGGGTCAAATATATGGGTCAAATATTTTTACATTGAAAATGGCCAGGTTGGTTACGTTGCCTTTGAGAGCGTATGGTAGCCCAGGAATGAGAATTACCCCCATGATGGCATACCATTTGCAAAAGAAGACAACCCAAGGTATTGCAAATGGGGTATGTCCAGTCTTTTTTAGTAACCACTTGGTCACAAACACTGGCCAAAATTAGCGTTCAATTTAGTTTTTTACTTTTTTCACACACAAACAAATATGAACGCTAACTTTGGCCAGTGTTTGCGACTAAGTGGCTACTAAAAAAGTCTGGACATACCCCATATTGAATACCCTGGGTTGTCTACTTTTAAAAAAATATGTACAAGTGGGGTGTTATTCAGCGATTTATGACAGATAATAGTGTTACAATGTCACTATTGATACATTTTAAAAATGTATGTTTTGAAACCACAATATCCTACTTGTACTTATAGCCCTATAACATGCAAAAAAAATAGCAAAAAGCATGTAAACACTGGGTATTTTTAAACTCAGGACAAAATTTTGAATCTATTTAGCAGTTTTTTTTCCATTCGCTTTTGTAGATGAATAAAAGATTTTTCACATAAAAGTCAAAAAACATGTATTTTTTTCAATTTTTCATTTTTTAAAAATTAAATTACATGAGATTATATAAATATTGGTATGTAAAGAAAGCCCCTTTTGTCCTGAAAAAAACAATATATAATTTGTATAGGAACAGTAAATGAGAGAGCGGAAAATTACAGCTAAACACAAACACCACAAAAGTGTAAAAAGATGCCTGGTCGCAAATGTACAACATCGCAAAAAAAGTCCAGTCCTTAAGGGGTTAAACAATGCCTTTTTTCTCTGGAAAGCAAGTGTTTACGTTAAAATGCCTACAGGGACAGGCTATATACATCAGAACAGCTAAATTAAACTGTAGTTGTTCTGGTGATTACAGTGTCCCTTTAAAGTTGTATTGGTGACTGCGGTGCTCCTTTAAGTTGATGTTAGTGTCTGTTCCTTTCAATTCTCTTATGCCAACAATTACCACCTTTTTGTTGGTGCCCTTCCCATTACAGATTACATACTTACATTTTTTTATTATTTTTTTTAACAGTATTTAAATAATTTTGATTCATATATTTTGCCATAACTTATTCCACTTACAGTATTTGTATCTTGATTGGTTTCCTGCCCACACTATATGTCCTACACCTCCTACACACTATATGTCCTACATCCTCACAAATCTTTGCTATAATTTCTATTGTTCCTAAGATATTGTACCGTTATACTCCAAATTGTATTACATTACTTGCAATTTAAACATATGTAATATTGGATTCCACCCCTTGTAATTTATTACAATATCAAATAAGTAATGTGCAATGTAAGGTTAGAGAAATTTTTCCCAGGTGACAAGTCATTATTTTAACCCCTTAGGACACATGACATGACATTCCCTTTTATTCCAGAAGTTTGGTCCTTAAGGGGTTAAATATAATCATATTGATGCTAGGGTTTGTCATAAAAAGGTTTCCTATTTCTCTACTGGCTTTGCCTTTTCTTACAGGCAGATATAATTACCGTATATACTGGAGTATAAGTCAAGTTTTTCAGCACATTTTTTGTGCTGAATAACCCCAACTCGACTTGTACTCGAGTCAATGTCTGTATTATGGCAATTTACATTGCCATAATACAGACAATGGGGCTGGCAGAGAGCGCTTACCTCTCCTGCAGCTCCTGTCAGCTCCCTTCTCCTCCGCGCCGGTCCGTTCAGCACCTCTGTCAGCTCCCAGTGTAAGTCTTGTGAGAACCGCGGAGGGTCATAGTGCGGCTCTCGCGAGACTTACACTGTGAGCTGACAGAGGAGCTGCACGGACCGGCGCGGAGGAGAAGGGAGCTTACAGGAGCTGCAGGAGAGGTTAAATGCTTCCTGCCAGTCCCCCTCCCCCCCCACTGAACTGCCAATGCCACTGGACCACCAGAGAGTGAGAGCCCCCCCTCCCTGGCCAGCTAACAAGCAGGGAAAATAAAAATAATAATATAAATAATAATAAAATTAAAAATAATTGAAAAAATTAAAATAATTGAAAAAATTTTAAAAAAAAAAATGCCCACCCCCCACCAAGGCTCTGCAACACATACACACACTGCATTCATTATATACACACACACACTGTAAATAAATATTCAAATAATATAATTTTTTTAGGATCTAACTTTATTTAGAAATTTACCAGTAGCTTCTGCATTTCCCACCCTAGTCTTATACTCAAGTCAATAAGTTTTCCCAGTTTTTTGGGGTAAAATTAGGGGCCTTGGCTTATATTCGGGTCGGCTTATACGGTAAGTGGTTTTGATAAATACATGCCAGTATCTGAAAGGATAAAATTCAGTGAGAAAACTGCATAGGTAGGTTGTTCCCACTTCCCTGGACAAGAAGCTCCGAAAAGATATTTTAAAAAAATGTGTATATATATATATATATAAATGTAAATACACCCGCCTACCTGCTCATAAAAGGCAGTAACCTCCTTCCATCCACAGTTTTCTAAATAACCATATGGAGACCAAATCTTGCAAAATATAATTTATTATCCAATGGGAGGGAAAGAATGCAGTACTGCCACTCTAAGGAAAATCGAATTTATGGTAAGTAAAATTACTGTTTTTCCTGTCGTAAGTGGCAGTACTGCACAAGTGGGATATAGCAAGATCCCTAAAGGCAAATGGGCGGGTAATTAGTAAACCACAGCTTGGAGCATGAAAAACAGCTTCAGGGGAGGAGAATATGTCCAGCCTGTAATGCTTTATGACAGTGTGGAGTGAGGACCAAGTAGCAGCTTTACAGATATCTTCTGGAGAAGCCGATGACCTCTCAGCGCAGGAAGTAGACATGGCTCTGGTGGAGTGTGCTTTGACTGGAAAGTGCAGGGAGACATTGCTGGTTTTATCGGCCAACTTAATGGCCTCAGTGAGCCATCTGGCTAATGTAGCCCTTGAAGCCATCTTGCCTTTAAGAGCACCTAGAAAATAAATAAACGGTCAGAAATCCTGTAAGGTTGCTGATCTGCAGAGGTATATTTCCAAGGCCCTTCTAACATCTAGGCAGTGCCAATTCCTCTGTTTCCATAGAGTGGTCTTGACAGAAGGAAGGCAGAACAATAGGCTGGTTGAAGTGCCGTCGAGAAACCACTTCAGGTAGAAATGAAGGTCTGAGGTGTAATATCACAATGTCTTGGTGAAAGATTGTAAATTCTGGAGCAGAAGACACAGCTTGCAGTTTCCCAACCCTTTTGGCCGAAGTAATTGCTACCAAGAAAGCAGTTTTAAAATGTCAACATCTTCAAAGAAATCTCTTGCAAAGGTTCAAAGGGGGAATTGCACATCGCCTTAAGTACTACAGACAAATCCCAGGTGGGAAAGGTAGAAATATGAGGAGGAGGTTTTAGATAAACAAACTTAAATAATCTATGATGAAGCCTGTTGGATGCCAAACCTTTACAATAAAATGAGGGCAGTAACTTGTACTTTACTTTAAGCAATGAGACACTGAGTTGAAACCTGATTGAAGAAAAGTCAGGATACAAGGAAAGGAAGACCAACCATCGTCAATATCCCTTGTTAAGCACCACTGTTAAATCTTTTGCCAGATCCTGAGGTAACTCTTAGTGGAAGACTTACGAGTGGAGGACAGGAGGGTGTCACAGATGGAGTCTGAAATACCCTGCTCCTTGAGAATTATCCTTGCAGCAGCAAAGCCGTCAATCGAAACATCAACGTTTCCATAAAGACGTCTGGGTGTTCCAGTAAGGAAGAACCCAACGAAAGACTGCCAGCTGATTGATTTCAGAAAACCAGCTCCGGTTTGGCCAATAAGGAAGGATAGCTAACACCCTTGCCTTGTCTTCACAGATTTTTTTTTTGTACAATTCGAGCTATTAATGCTACTGGAGGGAAGACGTATGCAATCTTGAATTTCCAAGGGATTGAAAATCCGTCCAGAACTAGAGGTAGATCTGGTTTCATAATGGAAGCAAAGTTTCTTACCTTCGCGCTCAGTCTGCTGGCCATAAGATCCATCTCCGGTAGTCCGAAATTTCTGACTAGGATCTTGAATGTGTCTAGATGAAAGGACCAATCTGTTAGAGTCCAGCGTTGCCTGGATCGTCTGCCACTATGCTATCTGAGCATTTTATGTAAGTTGCTGAAATGGACTTCAGTTCTATCTGAGACCAAGCCGTGATCTGAGCGCAGAGCCTTTTGAGTGTTATTAACCTAGTACCGCCCTGACGATTCAGGTAAAAGACAGTAGTGAGATTGTCTGATTGAATTCTCACCGATTTGTTTTGGATTTCTAGATTGAAAGCTAGAAGGGCATTCCACACAGCTTTCAATTGCCTGCAGTTTGGGGACTGAGCAGCTTCAGTTTGGGACCAGGAACCTAGGTGAAAGAGTGTGCACCCCAACCTGTGACTGATACATCTGTATTTATGGTGACCTCATTTCTTTGCTTAAATTAGAGATTGATTTAAATGAATCTTGAGTCCATCCACCAATTCAGTTGACTTTTTACTCTGAGATTTGCATCTCTTTTGGACCATTTGGACAAGAGGTCTGATCTGAGATCTTTTCCACTTTACCGCCGGGATGGTGGATGTAAGGAGGCCTTAAGTAGCTCATTGCTTGTCTGACGGAAAATTTATTATTTTTCTGAAGAGTACAAATCTCTTGTTTTATTCTTCTTAGTTTCTTTATTGACAAGAAGATTTTTTGAGCCACTGAATCCACCAGCAGGCCTAGAAACAGTATCCGTGTGGTGGGAAACAACACTTATTTTTTGGAATTTATTATCCAACCGTGAGCCTGGAAAAACTGAATCGTAAGCAGAAGATTCCTTTCCAGCTGTTCCATTGATTCTGCCTTCAGCAGCCAATCGTCTAAGTAAGGTATGATGGCAATGCCTTTGATTCTCAGTTCGGCTGTTAAAGGTAGAAGGATCTTCGTGAAAATACAAGGAGCTAAAGATAGGCCAAATGGAAGTGCCCTGAACTGGAAATGGAGAAGTTTTTGTTTGTCTGATTTTATTGCACTCCTGAGAAACCTTCTTGAGCTTCCGGCCGTAGGCATCCTTGAGATCTATTTTCGCCATGTCATCTCCCTTTTGAAAAATATGAGTGACGGAAAGGATATTTCCCATGCGGAATCGTTAGTACGGAATGCAGGAGTTGATTGTTTTTAGGTCTAGAATAGGACGAAAACTTTTGTCTGTCTTATAACGAGAGTAAACACCTTGGAACTTGTCTGGCGTCAATATTTCCTTCTTTAATCCTGGTAGCCCAAACCTGTCTTGGCTGGGTATTCTCTCTTGCCTTCACGAAATGGTTTCCGAAACCTTCTAGATTTATCTTGGAACCGAAAGGATCTTTAAATCCTGTATTGAAACCTCTTGGTGTTAGATGATCTGAATTCTTGTGGCAGGGCCTTTTTAGTATCAGCCACTTGTTTAATAATGTCTTCCAGTGTAGATCTGAACAGTTTGTTCCTCTCAAAGGGCAGTTCACACAGATAACCCTTAGATGCTGTCTCTGCAATCCAAGATCGGAGCCACAGAGCTACTGATGATAGACCCATGATTCTGGCAGAAAGTCTGAGACATTCTTAGGTCATATCTTGAATAAATTCATTAGATAGACGTAAAAGGTTAAAAAAAAAAAAAAAAGTGCGACAGGACTTTGTCTGCAACCATATCCTCCAAGAAGAGCCAGGCACCTTGCGCCTTTGCTACTCTCGCTCCTGAAATAGCAGCTTTGCATTGATAACCTGCAGCCTGATAAGCCCTTCTGCAAAATGTTTCTGCACGCTTATCCATAGGCTGAAACCTGAAATTACCCCTATAGGAATTGTCAACTTTGGAATTGGATGTCAACTTTCGGTAGATCTTTCGTCACTTTGCAACTTAAAAATCTATTTAAAGTGTTTAAAAACAAAAGCCCGTCTTTCAAGATTTTTCCACTCCCTTTGGAGCAGCTCCAGAATTCTGGAATTAGTAGGGAAACCTTTTGCCTTACTTTTAGTGGGTTCCATTCCTTGAAATAAGGCAGAAACTTCCTTAACCAATTTTGTTAAGTTCCTCTGGAGGAAAACCTTCATCCAGGCTGGAAACTTCCGATCTTGAAGAATTTGAACATTCACCTGAAGACAAATCTGATTGCGAAGATGACTTCAAACGCTTATTTTTTTTAAAAATCTTCCTTCTCTGGAATCTTAACAACACCGCTGTCATGCTTTACCAAATCCTTAAATTATTTAAACATTTGAGATAGGTTTTCCTGAAACCAGCTCAAAAAAAGATTGCATCTCTTTGTTTTTATTTTTCTAAAGATTCTGCAGCATCCTAGTTGCACGTCTTTTTTCTACATCCGTTTGCCAGCGGAACAGCACAGGTGTTTACCTTTACATGTAGCCTTCCTTGGTGGTGGAGACGCCATTTTTTCTTAGTCCTTGTCTAGGGATGCAGGACTGAACATATCTGAAATAAAATAAGAATATCACTAAAAACAGAATAAGAAATAAAAGCCGAGGCATTTTAAAGTAGAGACTAATAAATCTCACCTCAAAATACCTCACTGTGTGGGAGGGCTCGGGCCACTGTGAACAGGATACTGGCAACCACACAGATGTCAGTCTGTTCAGTACAGCTTATAGTGCCAATCATGTAGCAAATTTTCTAAGTTCCGATCGCGCATGTGCGATATTGGCACTTCAGGGGAATGCAAGGCAACCCGGGCGTGCGTTGCACTGCTGTGCGCAAGGCCTGCTCCTGGATTGGAGGGCCGCCCGGGATTTCCTACTTAATAATAATAACAAAGTATTTAACCAGGAAAGGTACATTCAGATTACTCTGGTTTCCAAGTACGTCCTGGGGATGTTACCTTAGCCCAACATCCAGGGGTTGTTACTATCACCCAATTTATAAAGTTAGAACAGATTCTGCTGATGCATTAGCCCACTGAGCTACTTCCTGCCGGCATAATGAAAAAAACCCTTCCACTTGCGTTTCATAACGCTTGTGTGGAAGAGTACCTCTAAGCTCACCTCCCAGGGAGGTTTAGGGACCACATCTCCCTGGCTGCAACCTGTGAGCCTCATTAGTCTGTCTTGGAGCGTCTTGTCCATCCCGTTGTTGGGACAAGAAGAACTGTGGATGGAGCTGCCAGCAGGGGGTGTAAAAAAAATGTAAACATGTTAAAATAAAAGTATATATCTATATATCGAATATATATATCGAATATATATATATATATATATATATACACACACATATACACACACACACACACACACCTTATATATATGTAACGTGATATGTAATTTATTTTAATATTAATATAAGCACATATATTCTTAAAATACACTTAGAATGACGTTACACACGTGACGTGATATAAGATATATACACATTGTATATATAATACATATATATATTGTATATTTATATATGTATAATTACAATATTTTTTTAAAATTTAAATTATATATACATATATAATCTCATTCTAACTGTATTTTGTTATTAATACATATATATTGGTAACAAAATACACTTAGAATGACAATCTATATATAAAATACAAATAACTGCAAATATTTATATATAGATAAATATATATAATTACATAAATAACTACATAAGTATACATGTAGAATTTAAATACATATATATATATATATATATATATTATATATAATAATTCTATGTGTATGCGTAAGTAATATTTTAACATAATTATGTGATTTAATTAATAAAAATTTGATTGACGTGCCTGACAACCCAGGCAGCAAGTGCAGAGAAATAAATTTGCACGCGCTATATTTAACCCTGTAACTTTCCAAGACACCATAAAACCTGTACATGGGGGGTACTGTTTTACTCGGGAGACTTCACTGAACACAAATATAGTGTTTCAAAATTATATATTTAGTAAAAGTGAAGTTTTTTGCATTTTTCACACACGAACGGACGATATTATTGTTGTAATAGGTTTTACGGTTTTGAAACACCTATGTTTGTGTTCAGTGAAGTCTCCCAAGTATAACAGTACCCCCTATGTATAGGTTTTATGGTGTTTTGGAAAGTTAGAGAGTCAAATATAAGGCTTGCATTTCAGTTTTTTCACATTGAAATTTGCCAGATTGGTTACGTTGCATTTGAGACCATATGGTAGCCCAGGAATAAGAATGACCCCCATGATGGCATGCCTTTTGAAAAAGTAGACAACCCAAGGTATTGCAAATGGGGTACGTCCAGTCATTTTTAGTAGCCACTTAGTCACAAACACTGGCCAAATATTTGTTTGTTTTTTTTTGCTATTTTCACACAAAACCAAATATGAACGCTAAACAAATATGAACGCTAATAAGTGTGGGTGCACTTAATATGAATGAGGTGAATTACAGATGAACAGACCTATAGCGCAAATTCCAGTTTTTGTTTACATTTTGTTTTGATCAGAACGTGTACTATTGACTCCGTCCTGAAGGGGTTAATGCAGCTCAATGAGGAGTATTTGCAAAGCAGGTGCTCTGAGCAACTGCTGCCTCCAGAGTTTAGCTCCACTGAGCTAAAAAAAAAAACCAAAAAACAGGAAATAGCAGAACCTGTGGGCCAATTGACAACCAGGGGATTGTAACAAGGTTAATTTATAAAATTGTGTAAAATAATAAAAAAAAAAAAAAACTTAAGTAGTTTTGAATGTCCTTTTGACAACTGCATAAATTTTTAGAAATATGGATTGTCCGGTGTTTTTTTCCTCTCTCTTTCCCTTTCTAATAACACGGCATTACTTTTTTATTAAAATCCTGAAGTGAAATTTCATGGTTTGTTACAGCCTAAGCAGAAACACACGCACGAAGTTCGTTTACAGCTCTGGTTATCTTGAACATACATCCCACCTAGCATTATAAGCATCTAAAACTATAAATACCATGGAATATATTGTCTATTAGTCTGAAGTACACTTTGTGAGAAGAGACACAGTGTGCATGTTCTATTAAATGCTGCAGGGTTATGGTGCCAAGAGTGTTCTGTCAACATCCCGGTGTCGTAACAGTGTTTGACACTTACCCGGATGCCAACAGACACTTACCCTGCGTCCAGTCTCCTGGAGGAGCTATGTGTGTTTTATTCAGGGCAGAAACCCATTACATGGCTGAGAGTGATCAGCCAACATGATATGAACACCCATATCAGCATTCGTCATCCCTGGCTCAAGAAGCCAGGTCCCAGGCAGGTGTCAAACTGGGATAAAACAGACTGAGCTGGAAAGGCGCCTCTCCTGACACTGAATACATTTATCCTATAGACTGTAAGCTCGATTAAGCAAGGTCCCTTTTCAGCCTATTGATCCCGTAACTTTTCTTGTAATTGTCTTATTTATAGTTAAATCCCCGCCTCTCATAATATTGTAACGCGCTACGGAATCTGTTGGCGCTATATAAATGGCGTTAATAATAATAATCACCACAGTGCTCTGCAGTGGTTATGATGCACAGAGTGTTCCTGTATTGATGTAATTGATACCAGTTTGGAGCCATTGTGCTTATTGTCCCAGGACATGTCTCAATGCATCCTTCCTGGTAAAGCATTGTATAAGCCGACCATTTGCCGGTACATACAGCGGGACACTGAGTGACACCCTACCCGGGGTTTACCTCTCCACATATCCCTGGGGGTCAAGGCTTGTGTCCGGCTTCTCAGACCCTTCTATCAGCCTTTAACGGGCGCTGCCTTTTCCCGCCACAGCCAAAACAAACTGAGCTACAAGGCAAAAGCAGTCGATGGCCAAAGAGTAGAGTGAGCGCCAATGAGACGTTACGCGGCCCGTTCCCCATTGCGCAGGCCGAGTGAAGCTAGCAGCGACCATCTTTACTACTGGCACGCCCGGCTGACTGCGCACTCTTTTTATCGTTCGCGGCGCGATATAATGATTAGTGTAATATTACAAATGTGAAGCGATGGTTGTGTATCGAAACATTTCTAAAACGTCACTAAATTAAATTACGTGACGTCACCAAAGTGCCAACTAAGACCTGCTAATGCCAATGCTCTAAACACTAAAGGGAAACATCAGCAGCCGAATTCTTGGTATAATTGACCCATTTTTAACCCCGCGGAATGGTATATATCAACAACCGTGCCTTTGGGGGACAAAACAAAGTCTAATAAACCGCATGTAAGAGACAGAGCCCTGCGCCGGTGACAGGAATGCAGAATGGAATTGTCTCTGGTGTTTAGAGCTCAGGAGATAACCTCCAGCCTCGTGATCCCGGTGTTAACCAATCACAGCTGACCACCAACATACACGCGGCCCAATGGCGGCCAGACGTGACATATCGCAGTGAGTAGGCGGGGCTGGGAGCGGACGGCCAATGAGAAGCGCTGCAGGATGTGTGAGTGAGCGCTGATTGGCTGCGTGCTGTGAAGGCATTCGCTTTGCTGGAGGAGCGCTGGTACAGTGAGGGGATGAGAGTGGAGGCGCTGAGCAGGCAGCAAGATGGCGTACCAGACCTTCCGGCAGGAATACATGCAGATCCCCCCTGTCACCAGAGCCTATACCACAGCGTGTGTGCTCACCACGGCCGTAGTGGTAAGCATGGGGGGCTGGGAGCCGGCTGCCTGATCAGTGCTCACCGGGGGCAGCTTAGTGCAATGCCGGGATGGGGAACCTTCTGCACTCAGTGTAATATAATACAGTGTAATATAATACGGAGTAATAGGATGGCTCAGCATGAGTGTGTGTGTGTGTGTGTGTGTGTGTGTGTGTGTGTGTGTGTGTGTGCGCGCGCGCGCTGTGTGTCATTGTATATATATGTGTGTGTGTGTGTGTGTGTGTGTGTGTGTGTGTGCGCGCGCGCTGTGTGTCATTGTATATATATATATGTGTGTGTGTGTGTGCGCGCGCGCTGTGTGTCATTGTATATATATATGTGTGTGTGTGTGTGTGTGTGTGTGTGTATTCATGCAGTGTGTCAGTGAGGGCTGAGCCTGGGCTGACACACAGTCTGTGATGACATGCCAGGCTCCCCACACAGGGCACACTAGTCACATTGCCCGCTGGGCACTGAGTCGGTGCAGACAGTCTGGTTAAATGTCTAATTTGCCCCCTGACAGGGCACTGTTGGCCTCTTCCTGGCTGAAAGGACACGTCATGGTCTGTTAAACACAGTGCAGCCCAACATGATGGGGAGTTTTACTGTCTGTGTGCATACTATTCCATATAGGCCATATGTGCTTGATGAGGGTGTTGATATTTGGGGGGGGAGACAAAACCTGTGTGACAGAGAAAATATAGTATTTAGACCATAAAATAGAGACATGGCAAAAATCATAGAAACATACACCCAGGTTGTTTTTTTTAAATTAATATTCACTCGAACGATATTGTTTAATTTATTATTGAGGTCCAAATTCTACTGAAAGTCACGCTATTTATTGGTATTATAATTATGAACCTTCTTTTGGCACTTAATCATCTTGTAAAACTTTTTTTTAAAATAACATTTAAAACTACTGTTCCATCTAAATCCCTATGCTAATATGGGAAACATGCAAAAATAGCCAAGATACTTTTTTTTTTGTATCGTTAAAACTGCAGTAAGTTGAGCAGAGAGCTGGAAACTGAATGCCACAAATTGAGCTTTTATAATGGCTGAAGCTATGATTTATCCAATTGACTGTTAGGCTTACAACTTGAAATTCATTGGTAAATGATTTTTTTGTTTAAAGGAACACTATAGTCACCTAAATTACTTTAGCCAAATAAAGCAGTTTTAGTGTATAGATCATTTCACTGCTCAATTCACTGTCATTTATGAGTTAAATCACTTTGTTTCTGTTTATGCAGCCCTAGCCACACCTCCCCTGGCTATGATTGACAGAGCCTGCAAAAAAAAAAAAAACTGGTTCCACTTTCAAACAGATGTAATTTACCTTAAATAATTGTATCTCAATCTCTAAATTGAACTTTAATCACATACAGGAGGCTCTTGCAGGGTCTAGCAAACAATTAACATAACAGGGGATAAGAAAATCTTAATTAAACAGAACTTGCAATAAAGAAAGCCTAAATAGGGCTTTCTTTACAGGAAGTGTTTATGGAAGGCTGTGCAAGTCACATGCAGGTAGGTGTGACTATGGTTCATAAACAAAGGGATTTAACTCCTAAATGGCAGAGGATTGAGCAGTGAGGTTGCAGGGGCATGTTATATACATCAAAACTGCTTCATTAAGCTAAAGTTATACACGCAAGTGTTGTCTCATATTATTGGGGAAGGCCACATTCCATCCTGAATCATAAATGTTACATACATAGTTACATAGTTAGATAGCTGAAAAGAGACTTGCGTCCATCAAGTTCAGCCTTCCTCACACCTGTTTTTTGCTGTTGATCCAAAATAGAAGAAAAAAAAAAAAAACCCCAGTTTGAAGCACAATTTTGCAACAAGCTAGGACAAAAAATTCCTTATTGACCCCAGAATGGCAGTCAGATTTATCCTTGAATCAAGCAGTTATTACCCTACATTGAAAGATTATATCCTTGAATATTCTGTCTTTGCAAGTATGCATCTAGTAGCTGTTTGAACATCTGTATGGACTCTGATAAAACCACTTCTTCAGGCAGAGAATTCCACATCCTGATTGTTCTTACAGTAAAAAAACCTTTCCTTTGCCTTAGACGAAATCTTCTTTCTTCCAGTCTAAACGCATGGCCTCGTGTCCTATGTAAAGTCCGGTTTGTGAATAGATTTCCACACAATGGTTTGTATTGGCCCCGAATATATTTGTATAATGTTATCATATCCCCTCTCAGGCGACGTTTTTCTAAACTAAATAGGTTTAAATTTGTTAACCTTTCTTCATAGCTGATATGTTCCATTCCTTTTATTAATTTTGTAGCCCGCCTCTGCACTTTTTCTAGTGCCATGATATCCTTCTTTAGAACAGGTGCCCAGAATTGCACAGCATATTCAATATGTGGTCTTACCAGTGATCTATAGAGAGGCAAAATGATATTCTCGTCCCGAGAATGAATGCCCTTTTTCATGCATGACAATACCTTACTGGCCTTGGCCACTGCTGATTGACATTGCACATTGTTGCATAGTTTGTTGTCTATAACAATTCCCAAGTCCTTTTCGTGTGTTGTTATCCCTAATTCGCTTCCATTAAGGGTATACGTTGCTTGTGTATTCTTTACGCCGAAGTGCATAACTTTGCATTTTTCAACATTAAATTTCATCTGCCATTTGAGTGCCCAGTCCTCCAGTCTATCTAAATCCTTCTGCAGCAAAGTAATATCTTGCTCACATTGTATTATTTTACAAAGTTTTGTGTCATCTGCAAACACTGAAACATGACTTTCAATGCTGTCTTCAAGATCATTTATAAAAATGTTAAATAGAAGGGGTCCCAGAACAGACCCCTGAGGGACACCACTTGCCACCTCTGTCCAGCTTGAAAATTTACCATTAACAACAACTCTTTGTATTCTGTTTTTAAGCCAATGTTCTACCCAAGAACAAGCCTTTTCATCGAGACCGATTTCCTTGAGTTTGAACACTAATCTTTTGTGTGGAACTGTATCAAATGCCTTGGCAAAATCCAAATAGATCACATCCACTGCAACACCCTGATCTATACTTCTACTTACTTCTTCGTAGAACGCAATCAAGTTAGTTTGACATGACCTGTGCTTCATAAAACCGTGCTGATTTTTGCTGATA
Organism: Pelobates fuscus; assembly: GCF_036172605.1. Taxonomy (NCBI): domain Eukaryota; kingdom Metazoa; phylum Chordata; class Amphibia; order Anura; family Pelobatidae; genus Pelobates; species Pelobates fuscus. The sequence continues at coordinate 281,092,800 of NC_086317.1, forward strand.
ACCATATTCTTCTCAAGGAATTCTTGAATATTATCCCTTAATAACCTTTCAAATATTTTACCAGCCACAGAAGTTAAGCTCACAGGTCTATAATTTCCAGGCAAGGATTTTGAACCCTTTAATGTGATAATTCATTGAAAATATGTCTTAATTAGTTACAATACCATGCATATATTATAAAAAAATATTTTAGTGTGTTATGCAGATATATAATCTCAATCTATATTTTATAAATCTGATATATATTCACACGCAAACTGGGGGGAAAAGAGAGTACACCCTCTTTGAATTTTATAGTTTTACATATCAGGACATGACTAATCATTTGTTCCTTAGTATGTCTTAGTTATGTAAAAACAACCTCAGATATGAACAACACAGTGTCATGATTTATTTATAAAGAATAAAGGCAAATTGGAGAAGCTGTGTGTGTACACCTTATGATGTAATAGCTTGTAGAACCACCTTTTAGCAGCAATGACTTGAAGTCCTCATTTTCTGTTTGCCTTGATTAGTGTCTCACATCGTTGTGCAGGAATATTTACTATCTCTTCATTACAAAGTTGCTTCAGATCATTGAGGTTTGCTGGCATTTGTTTATGCATAGCTCTCTTAAGGTCCAGCCACAGCATTTCAATTGGGTTGGGATCAGAAATTTGACTGGACCATTGCAACACTGATTCTTTTCTTATTATTTTTTTTTTTTTTTTTTTTGCCATTCGGTTGTAAATTTGCTGCTGTACTTGGGATCCTTGTTCTGTTACATAACCCAATTTTCGTCGATCTTTTGCTGTCAGATAGATGGCCTCACGTGTGACTCTAGAATACTTATAATATAAAGAGGATTACATGGACAACACAATGACTGCAAGGTTCCCAGGTCCTGTGGCTGCAAAACAAACCCAAGTCATCACCCCTCCACCGCTGTCATTGACAGTTGGGATGAGGTGTTTGTGCTGATATGCTGTTTGTTTTTCGCAAAATAGGATTCTGTGCATTATGGCCAAAGATTTCAACTTTGATCTTGTCTTTCCAAATTACATTGTTCCAGAAGTCTTGTGGTTTGTTCAGATGCAAGTTTGCAACCGTAAGCGGTGCTTCAATATTCTTTATAGGGAGAAAAAAAACTTTCTCCTGACTACCCTTAAAAATAAACCATACATGTTTATAATTTTTCTAGTTGTTCTGTCAGGAAATTGAGCATTTAACAGGCTAACTTAGGCTCGTAGAGTCTGAGATGTAACTCTTGTTTTTTTGTTGCAATTTCTCTAAACATTGCACGGTCTGACCTTGGGGTGAATGTGCTGGGACATCCACTCCTGGGAAAATTGGTAACTGTCTTGAATGTTTTCCACATTTTCATAATCTTTCTCACAGTAGAATGACGAATGTTAAATGTTTGGAAATGGCCATGTAACTCTTCCCGGTTTGATAGGCTGATGCCTTTCCTCCTTGACATTGTGTTATCACACAACTGAATGCTACAGACCAGCAAGCTGCTAAAACTTCAACTTTTATAGAGGTTGTCACATTTACTGATGATCAGTTAATCAATGGCAATTTATTAGCAGCACCTTTCTGCTAATTATCCTCTTAAAGCGGCACTGTCACGCTGAACTAACCTTTCACCTATCGCTTCCTCTTCTCTCCATCTCTTAGAATTTGTTCTTTTCTTTATTTCTGCTCTAGTTTTCTTTAAAACATAAGACTAAAGTAGGGACTGAATCTATATGGACAAAAATATTGGGGGACACCTCTCAATTGTGGAATTCAGGTGTTTCAATCAATTTCATTGCTACAGATGTATAAAAACAAGCACCTTTCCATGCAGTCTGCATTTACAATCATTTGTGGGGGGGAAATGGGTTGTTCAGAAGAGCATAGTGAATTCCAGCAAAATTGTGAAATTTCAGTCATCTTGAAGTGGTATTATTGTAAAGTGAAAGCATTTAGGAACAGCAGAACTTTGGCCACGTAAACTCACAGTGCTGAGGCCCATGATGCATAAAAGTCACCAACACTGATTCCGTAGCTGAAGAGTTGCAAACTTCCACTGGCATTAATATCAGCACAAATACTCTGCAGCGGGAGCTTCATGGAATAGGTTTCCATGGCCAAGCAGCTGCACGCATGCCTCACATCACAAAGTAGAATGACAAGGGTCAAATCGAGTGGCGTAAATTATACTGCCACTGAACTCTGGAGCTGTGGAAACGCTCCTGTTAGGCAGTTTTTTGATGGGCAAGTCTGGCTTTGACGGATGCCGGGAAAACGTTGCCTGTCTGCATTGTGCCCACTTTAAAGGACCACTATAGTGCCAGGAAAACAAACTTGTTTTCCTGACACTATAGGGTCTCTAGGTCCCCCCCCCCACCATTAGGGTCCCCCTCCCGCCAGGCTCTAGAGGGAGGAAGGGGTTAAACACATACCTTTTCTCCACCGCCGGGCTCACTTGGCGGTGGGGACTCTCCGCCTCCTTTCCCCGTCATCAGCTCAATGCGCATGCACGGCAAAAGCCGGGCGCATTCAGCCAGTCCATAGGAAAGCATTCCCAATGCTTTCCTATGGACGCTGGCGTCTTCTCACTGTGAAAATCAAAGTGGGAAGCGCCTCTAGCGGCTGTCAATGAGACAGCCACTAGAGGCTGAATTAACCCATAGGTAAACATTCTCTGAAACTGCTATGTTTACAGCAGAAAGGGTTAATCCTAGATGGATCTGGCACCCAGACCACTTCATTAAGCTGAAGTGGTCTGGGTGCCTAAAGTGGTCCTTTAACCCCTTAAGGACGGAGGACGGTTCAGGACCGTCATCGGCATTTTTGTGTTGCCGACCGGTGACGGTCCTGAACCGTCCTAACCGTCCAGTGTACTTACCCGATTGCCGTCGTTCCCCCGGCGGCGATCGGCGGTGCTCCCGGTGTGGGGAGACTGCCTGCAGCCCAGACCGTCTCCCCATGGCGGTTTAGGACCCCTGTGGCCATGTGATCGCCCAACAGGGCGACCACATGGTAACAATAGGTGTCCTAGTCTCTGCCTGCAGGGGGACTGTCTGTGCAACTGTAAAATCAAAAAAAAATTTAAAGTGAAAGTTAATAAAAAAAAATATTATTATATATGTGTATATATATGATATATAGACATATATTATACCTATATAATATGTCTATATATCATATATATATATATATATATATATATATATATATATATATATATATATATATAATGTCATGCTAAGTGTATTTTTATATTAATATGTACATATATTAAAAATACACATATAATTAATTTACACACGTGTATATATATATATAATAACTATATATATTGTGTGTGTGTGTGTGTATATATATATATATTATTATAAAATACGAATAATAAATAATTTAAATTAAATGAAAAAAAATTAAAAATAATAATACAAATTATATATCTATACGAAATTTTATTCTAACTGTATTTTGATATTAATATATATTTATATCAAAATACACTTAGAATGAAATTGTATATATAAATAAATAAAAAGAATGCGAACTATTCATATGTCCATATACAAAATTATATAAATATACACGTAGACTTCAAATATATAAATATGCATATATATTTAAATTCTACGTGCGTATTTATGTAATATTTTTACATAATTAAGTTATTTTATTGATTGCAATTTAAGGGACCTGCCTGCCAGAGAATTTAATTTGCTATCACTGTATTTTACCCTGTAACGTTCTACGACACCCTAAAACCTGTACATGGGGGGTACTGTTTTACTCGGGAGACTTCGCTGAACACAAATATTAGTGATTCAAAACCGTAAAACATATCACAGCGATGATATTGTCAGTGAAAGTGACTTTTTTTGCATTTTATACACATAAACAGCACTTTTACTGATGATATAATTGTTGTGATACATTTTCCAGTTTTGAAACACTAATATATGTGTTCAGCAAAGTCTCCTGAGTAGAACAGGACCCCCCATGTACAGGTTTTATAGCATTTTTGAAAGTTACAGGGTCAAATATATGGGTCAAATATTTTTACATTGAAAATGGCCAGGTTGGTTACGTTGCCTTTGAGAGCGTATGGTAGCCCAGGAATGAGAATTACCCCCATGATGGCATACCATTTGCAAAAGAAGACAACCCAAGGTATTGCAAATGGGGTATGTCCAGTCTTTTTTAGTAACCACTTAGTCACAAACACTGGCCAAAATTAGCGTTCAATTTAGTTTTTTACTTTTTTCACACACAAACAAATATGAACGCTAACTTTGGCCAGTGTTTGCGACTAAGTGGCTACTGAAAAAGTCTGGACATACCCCATATTGAATACCCTGGGTTGTCTACTTTTAAAAAAATATGTACATGTGGGGTGTTATTTAGCAATTTATGACAGATAATAGTGTTACAATGTCACTATTGATACATTTTAAAAATTTATGTTTTGAAACCGCAATATCCTACTTGTACTTATAGCCCTATAACATGCAAAAAGCATGTAAACACTGGGTATTTTTGAACTCAGGACAACATTTTGAATCTATTTAGCAGTTTTTTTTCATTCGCCTTTGTAGATGAGTAAAAGATTTTTCACATAAAAGTCAAAAAACATGTATTTTTTTCAATTTTTCATCATATTTTTTCATTTTTTAAAAAATTAAATTACATGAGATTATATAAATAATGGTATGTAAAGAAAGCCCCTTTTGTCCTGAAAAAAACAATATATAATTTGTATGGGAACAGTAAATGAGAGAGCGGAAAATTACAGCTAAACACAAACACCACAAGTGTCAAAAAGATGCCTGGTCGCAAATGTACAACATCGCAAAAAAAGTCCGGTCCTTAAGGGGTTAAGGTGGATAATGGTATGGGACTGTTTATCAGGCGTTAGGTTAGACCCCATGCTTCCAGTAAAGGGAAATCTTCATGCTTCACCATATCAAGACATTTTGGACAATGCTTTGTGGAACCAGTTTGGGAGAAGGCCTTTTTCCCCCCCTAACTTTGCTGGTTTTGCTTACATATTTGATGATTCTCAAACCACGTCAGTCCAATTTTTTTTTTTTTGGTACATATAAATGAGGTATGGGGTGGCCGTACTTTCTCAAAGTCTTCATATACTTGTGTTCTCATACCAATTATTTTAAGGTAGAAACCGCGATATAATTTAAAGTGCCTGTTATGGATTGTAGAACACCTCTAACTTCTTTCTTGTTTTCCATATTCTTTTAGACATTTTTTTTTTTTTTGTGCACAAGCTTTATTTATCCCTGTTGTCAAACAATTTCCCCTTTCTCTTCTTCAAGATGCCACTTGCTTTATCTATTAACCTTTATTCCTCTCTGAGTCAGCATTTAAAATAAATAGTAGAATTTGGTCACCTACATTCTTCTTCAAAATTATTCTGTTTAAAAGTCTAATTTATGCATTTAAAATTATTCCAATTTGTGTGTGTTGTTTTTTTGTTTGGTGTGCAGCTATTTATTTAGTCTCTTAGTATATCATTAAAAATGCTTGCAAACAGCATTTAAGTACTCTACTTAAATAGTCATAAAGCTTGTATTTGTTTTCTTTCTTTCATTCATTCAGCAATTAGAACTCATTACACCGTTTCAACTGTACTTCAACCCAGACTTGATATTTAGGCATTACCAGGTAAGCATTCTTTTCAATTTCTTCTTTCAGCACCAATGAATCCTTTATTCTGATAAACCATTGTGTTCAAAAGAGTGGTGTGGATTTAACCAGAAACTAAGTGTTCAAAACTCATACTGACAATTGGCCTGTGGCCTGGCAAATAAAAATGTGGTCCTACCTAGTGTGTCATGGCAGTGGCAAGTAACTTTAAAGGCCTAGCTTGTTGTTTAGGACTTGAACTGTAAAGCATTGTTGCATCTTAATTTACAGTTGTACATATAAAGTGTGTGTGTGTGTGTATATATATATATGTATATATACACACTCTGCAGGTTCCCAGTTTAAATGTAAATATCCATATTGTCTGCTTAGAGTGTAATTTTACAAGATAATCTTGGAGCTGTAATGTCTGAAACATTCTGCCATTTCCTGAACACATTTAGGAGAGAGCTTAACTGTCGGTTGATCTACACAGTGTCATGGATCAAGTGATAAGAATTACTTTCCAGGGAGTTTCCGTACATGAGTTGGAAAGATTATATAGACTGTCTTTATATATTAGATACATGGTTTTACTTAATTTTCTTCCTTTTTTGTTTTCCATGTAAATGACTGCACGTTCATATACTGAAAGGAACACTCCAGACCTCTAATGTGCTTTAGCTTGTTAAGTGTTTTGTGTCTTAAGAGTAGTATTTTTTTATTTTATTTTTCTAAAAGTGCAGAAATCATTAGAAATTGGCACATTTTATGATTTAACCTTGTTTCACCCCCTTGCTGTCAGGCAACTAGCCTATTTACTTCCTAATTGTTAGCACTGTAAAACTGTGCTCTAGAAGCAGTCCGTTCCTCGGGGAATTCTGTGATTGGACAGCCACATAAAGTCTGGAATATGTTAGAAGGGTGGAAGACTTGCAAAGGCAGAAGACAAGATATCTACAAAAAAAAAAAAATATATATATATATATATATACCCATAATTAAATGCATGAATGGGGGCATGTCTAGTAACCATAATTTTATTTTGATCTGCACAGTGGAGTGTCCTTTTTAAATATAGTGTTAAGGTTTATGTTTTGAGTTGGGGTTAGTGTTTTGGGTTAGTTATTTAGGGTCAAGGACAGGGGTAGACAACCTTTGGCACTCCAGATGTTATGGATTACATCACCTTTGATGCTTTGCCAGCATTGTGACTATAAGAGCATTATGGAAGATGTAGTCCACAACATCTAGTATGCCAAAGGTTGCCTACCTCTGGTCTAGGGATTGCACTCAAAGCCTTTAGCCCTAATCATTAGCATGCAAAATTATTTAACCCCTTAAGGACACATGACATGTGTGACATGTCATGATTCCCTTTTATTCCAGAAGTTTGGTCCTTAAGGGGTTAAACCTGATAGATATGAAATGGATATTCTACTTTTTACTTCCATTTTTTTAAAATATTTTTATATATATATATATATATATATGTTTTTTGTTTTTTTATATTATTATTATTATTATTGTAGCTTTATAAATAACTTGAATTTGATGTTACACTATTCATTTGATCCACTTCCATTTTTAGTAAATGTGATTTATAGCAATATGAGAATGACAAAGCCAGGATTTTTTTTTTCTGCTTGCTTCATTTGCACAGATCAAGAAAAGATAAATATCTGATTTGATGATATCCAAAAGGAATTGGCAACTGTGCCCTAAGCACACATAATGTTTTCTTGCTAAAAATATAAGTGGTGCCATGTAAATGTCCTTTATTTTTGGCAACATTGTGTAATGTATCTTCTGTCTTTATTATATTTTATTTTTTTACAGGTATGGCGATTAATAACAAACTTCTTATTTTTTGGAGCCGTTGGATTCAATTTTTTATTTAATATGATTTTTCTGTATCCTTTTAATGGAATTGTTGTGAGCTAACATTGTAAACATCTTATAATCTTGTTTCTTAGCATTTATAATGGAAATACGAGTTTATAAATGGTCAATTTATCAGCTGTCGAATACAATTACCATCGATTCTTACTAAATATGTGACTTTCCTTTATAAAAGAAAAGCTGTAGGCATCATAAACACTTTAATGGATTAAAGTGGTTATAGTGCCTGGAGTCCTTGGGTGCCAGATCCCACATCACTGCTGAACAGTTTACTCACTGTTTTTAGGAGGGTTGCTCTGTCCCTGGCAGCCTGGTCTCCATTTATGATATGGTGGAGGTGTAAGGACTGGATACTAGGGACTGCTGACACTCTCAGCCAAGCACTGCCTGCTACCTCTGTTATAGGGTGAAGTGGGACATCACTCCACCATTTTGTTATTTGCGGCAAGGCTACTGGGGGCGGGGGCGGAGATTCTCTAAGAGGTGAATAAACCATATAACAGTCATTCAGAACCTGGTTACCATGGACTCCAGGTACAATAACCACCTTAATCCGTTTATTCCCCCCCCCCCCCCTTTTTTTTTTTTTTTTTTAAACTTCAATACTGCTGCATCAATAATGGCTAGAATGAAGAGACATGGAGAGCAAGTCCCTTGCAAATACCACTATAATTGTTATTTTGCTTGTTGTCTCATTACTGCAATCTGTCTGAAGAAAAGTTCCCCTGGCGTCTTGGTTGTAGGAAGTGCATCTAAATATCAATAACTTTTCCACAGTGGAAATATTTTATATAGTATTTGCTTAAAGGGACAGTATAGTTATCAGAACAACTACAGCTATTGCAGTTGTTCTGGTGTCTGCAGCCTGTCCCTGCATGTTTTTTAATGTAAACACTGCCTTTTCTCTGTCTAGGAACACCTTTAGTGACAGTCACTCAGATGACCACTAGAGGTGCTTCCTGGGTCAGTGTTGCACATGCTCTGCATAGAGGGGCGGGCTGTACGTTCGTCATAGAGATGCATTGATCCAATGAGTAGATGCTGATTGGAGCAACATTGCGTTTTGCCACACATGCGCAGTAGCTTCCAACTACTTTCCTATGGAAAAGCATTGGATTGGCTCAGATTGGATCAGCATGGCCAGCTACGACGTGACCCATACTGAGCTGTAATAAAGATGAGTAAAATCACCTTTTACTCTTCTGACAGGGGGGCAGCCACCTAAATATTGCTCTACTACATCTGTACATCTAATTAAGCTTGAAATTTTTTCTTGTTCTAGAAATGTTTTGTCTTTTATAAGAGAGATGTATTCCTTAACATGGGTGCTTTCTACAGATATCGATACTGCAGGATGCTTGAAGAAGGATCCTTTAGAGGTCGAACTGCAGATTTTGTATTTATGTTCCTGTTTGGTGGTCTTTTAATGGCTGTATCCTTTATCAACCAGAAATTGTGATTTGATAAGTTAATTTACATTTGTCATTTTCTTGCATGAACATCATGTTTCAGTTGTATGTGCAAAGGTCTGTGTATAAAAAAATGTCTGGTTTTATTTTTGGAGTATATTGTTTAAATAACTAGACTAGAAGTATTGTATGCATCTCACAAGATGGGGCATACATTGAAAAAAATTTATTATTTTTTTGTGTGTCCTTTCCCATAAATCTCCTAATCTGTCTTTATCACAAAAAAATGCTTTTGCTCCTCTGCTCATGCTGCTGCTGCTCTTAAACAGAGCCTACCCCACCTTCTTTCCCTTAGGCTTAGTTCAAACGGGAGAGATACCCAGAGGAAGGCAGATCACAACAGACATGCAGAGAGGGCAAGGGCTGTTTTTTTTTTTTTAGCCTCTGATTTAAAAAAAAAAAAATCTCGAAATTTGCTAGCAATTCTGCAAGCACAATATAGAGATGAATTTGATTTTTTTAAGATGAAATTGTATTTGTGCTGTCAGGTACACTTTTTTTTTTTTTAAATAAAACTGTGCAAGTTAAAAGGGTACATTGTGAGCAATAGGCGAGACTGGAACAGTCAGGGGGTTTAGTTTTGTAACTTTAAGCAAAGATATTGACTTTGACATATTGGGAAAGTGCATCATAAATATTCATAATTGTGCAAGTTTTGATGACTTTTTGGCTCCTTAGCCAAACGATTACATACATTTTTCGGACTTAAGATTTCCCTTGTAACGAACAGATATTCATTTGGTTTTGACATTGATGCTTCCACTGATTGCAAGAATTTCATTTTTGTTTGACAAATGCTTTCTGGGTAAGGAGCCTTGCTTGGCATTGTAAATCCTTGCAGCAGTCCATGAGGCTGATAGGACCGTTTCCCATTTATGAACGCAACAAGTAGATTATGGCAGACCTCATCTCCTAGGAGACTCCCCAGCAAGTGGAAAACTTATTTCATTTTGACTATTTTGGAATTTCACTGAAGAGATGTACTGAATAAGGGTCTAAGTAGGGTCTACTTTGTTTATTTCCTCCGCCTGACACTTCTAGACACTGGGCGGAGATTCCGCTCAGATGTTATCAGTGACCCCCAGATGTTATCAGTGACGGCTGCAGGGAATTGGCCCTGTCTATGTAGACCTCCTATGCTGTACTATAAAATTTCATATAAGTAGAACTCTCCCTCCCCCCCCTCCCCCCCCCCCCATCTTTACCTAATCAGGAGTCTGCAAATTTGGCAACATTTCCTAGACAGTGATCGTGCCCCTTTTTAATACATGTGCAAAAGCATACATTTAATCATATTTCTGCTATGTTATTTCATTCTTGTCTTCTTTTGTAGATATAATTATGTATTTTTAATATATTGATATTTTTTGTTATACATTATATATTTTTGAATATTTAGAATTGTGTTTTTTAGAAATGTTATCCAAAAATATGAAATAATTGGAGAAGCTTATCCAAACATATTAAATTAAGGCTATAGTTACAAATGCTGCCCAGCACTGCTGTCATTCTTTCCTTAATGGGTTTTCCCCAGATCTTTGGCCTGTTTGTCAGTTTAGTTTTCTTGGGCCAAGCGTTCACGATAATGCTTGTGTATGTGTGGAGCAGAAGGAATCCTTATGTCCGTATGAACTTCTTTGGTCTTCTGAACTTTCAAGCACCTTTCCTGCCTTGGGTGCTCATGGGATTTTCATTGTTACTGGGGAACTCCATTATAGTGGATCTTCTAGGTAAAAATACTAAATAATTCTGAAATCATTATTTAATGCAACAATGTATACTTACAAATTAACCCGATAAAGACACCCCAAATAGATATTGAGCTTTAATCACGACCATATTGATGATTCAAAGGTAAATGTTTGTTGTTTACACTTTTTGTGTTTTGCTTAAATGTTGGATTTACTTAGTACAGTGAGGAACTATTTGTGCTCCTTTTTAAAATGTGCTGGTCATGATTTGCATAACTGAAACAAAACAATATAAATTCTATATGTAATGCTAGCAAAATTCCTAGCAATACAGCTGTAAACAAATGCCCCCACCCAGATGACAAATTCATTCTTTGGCATGCAGTCAGCTTAGACCAGGGCTGTCCAACCTGCGCCTCCCAGGTTGGACAGCCCTGGTCTGTTGCTGAACTACAACTCCCATGATTCCTTGGCTAACTGTTTCATTGAATGGGAGTTGTAGTTCAGCAACATCTGGGGGGCCGCAGGTTGGACAGGCCTGGCTTAGACCGTTCTGCTTAGATGTGAACACTAGAAGAGTGCTTTTCTTCCTCCCCCTGTTATGGCAACTACAGTACATGTGCTGTAATTGATGTGATCAGGTATTTCAGCGATATATTCGACACTTATCCTGTGTATTGCTGGCCCGAGTGACCTTTACCTTGTATTTCTGTAAAGCTTTATTTTTCCTTTCAGATTAGAGGCAGTGCTTACACCATAGGGATATCCAATCTGGAGGGAAAAACAGGCAGGCAAATCTCCAACATTTTAACCCCTCCCCTAATTACCTCCTTTCCAATAAGTAGCAGCTCCTCCTGATCATCCCCAGTTCTTTGCCTGCCTTCGGCAGGGGAGGTTATGCAGGAAGGTTCTCCAGGAAGCAGGTGAGAAGGGCTGAGGCTCGGGAGGCTCTGCTTCCTTGATGTTCGGGTAAGTAGCGTTTAACACGCCGGACGGTGTGGTCCCTCAGAATTTATTCCGTCTCTTGCCGTGCCAGGTGCCGGTCTGACGAAGGACGCAGGCGTGCGTCGGCTGGGAGGTCCTGTCGGTGGAACGCACACACAGGTTGCGTTGCGTTCCACCAGGGAGTCGCAGAGCGCTATGCACATGCGCAATGCGAACCTGGATTCAGGCGCCAAATTTGAACTGGGCGTTTTTGTTTGGTTACAGGACTTAAAAGGAGCGTCCCCAGCAGCAACCTCTGTTTGCCAGGTGCTCTCAGAACGGTTTGCAATGTGTGTTTCTCACCTGCCCTCCAACACACTCTCGGGCCATTTAAGGTAAGACTGATTAAGTTTTTATTTAAATGGTTCTAGCCTGAATCTTTAGGGAAAAATTTTGTTATTTTCCCTTGTTTGTTTTCTGTTCCCAGTATATAATCCTGAAAATTTTGGATAAAGTTGCTGAGAAGGGGAAATGTACATCTAGCCAAGCATTTAATGTGCTCTGTGTGTGGCCATCTTCTGCCAGATGGTTGTAAAAAGAAAACTTTGCTCTGTGTGTTCAAAGAAGCTTCAGAGGAAGCACAAAGAACAGTAATGTCCACTTTATCAGCTGGTTGCAACAAAGTATGCAGCGAACAGTTGTGGATATGTGGTCAGCAGCATTACAGACAATCCAGGCTTCGGTTGCCCAGGATTCTCAGCTTGTAATACATGCTAACAAAAAGCCTAAGATCTTGGGAAGTTCCGATTCTAGTTTGGAACTAGTGGTTCTGAGTATGGCGATAATTCAGCAGTGCCTCATCAAATGAGGAATCTGCATTCCCAGTAGAATCCATTTGGGGAATTGATTAAAGATGTGCAGTTGCATTTGAACTTGAAGAAACAGGGTAAAAGTCCTATAGGTTTCTTTTTCACCCACAGATTGGGGTATTGATTTAAAAGAATGGAAAATTCCCAGGTCACATGCTGTTTATTGGCTAGACAGTTTTTATTTCTCTCTTTCCATAGAAGCGGTACAAGACTGTATGCTGGATACTGTCCCTGTAGTGGGCGTTCCTATTGCTCAAATAGGTAAGAAAACTACATTACCAATTGGAGTTTCAAGCGGCCTCAAGGAGGTCATGGTTGAACGCAGGGACTCCTCCTTAAAGATGTTGTTCATCTCTTCGGCAGCTCAAGCTAAAGCTTTGATTACGGGGTCATCCGTTGCCGAGGCCCATATTTCTTTGGTTGGAAGAACTAGAAAAGGAAGACCCGTTAAAGCTATTATAAAATATCAGTATGGCATCTGATTTTTAGTGGATGCCTCTGCAGAAAGCCTGAAATTATCGGCCAAGAATATAGGTATTTCAACAGTCGCCAGAAGAGCCCTTTGGCTTAGAAATTGGTCAGCAGATGCGACACCTGATAATTCACTGTGTGAACTATCTTTTGAACCTGGAAGACTTTTCGGTTCAAAGCTGGATGAGTTGTTGAAACAGGTGAAGGAAGGAAGGAATGCTTTACCAGTATCGTATGGGAAGCAGTTAGAAGCCGTAACGCAGAGACACTTCCCTCATTTAGAAGTTCCTCTCTTAGAAACTATTTCAAAGGTCAACAGAAAGAGCCTTTGATTATAGGAAGAAGTATCGACTCTGTTACTAAAAGAGTGGTGGAAGAAGTTCCTCTAAAGGAAGACATCAAGGCACCTATTCAAAACTTTTCTTGGTGCCAAAACCAGATGGTTCGTTCGGACCTATCCTAGACCTAAAGGCCGTAAAAAAGCGGATTATCATAAAGAAATTCCTCATGGAAACAGTAAAGTCGGCTGCTCTGCTTATGCACCCATAAAATTGGTTGCTTCCCTGGATTTGAAAGATGCCTATCTTCATGTACCCATAGCAGCATCCAGCAAAAGTTTTCTACGGATGCGGTGTGCTGCCAATTGGTAACCATACATTACCAATTCAGAGCACTACCTTTCGGCCTGGCATCAGCGCCCAGAGTATTCACATAGCTTCGAGTAGTAGTTCAAGCTTTCTAAGAAGTATGGGCATCGCTGTCATTCCATATGTGGACGTCTGGCTGTTGTTTGCAGAGTCCCAAGTTCAACTACAGTTAGACCTGGGGACAGCCATCAATTCGCTGGAAAAGCATGGCTGGCTAATAGATTTCAACATATCGGAACTAGTGCCAGTTCAAAGGATCCGGTTCTTGGGTCTATTTTTGGATTCTATCGCGATGAAGTTATTCCTGCCAGAGGGGAAGATACTAAAAGATCAAGCGGTTAATCCGGAATCTCTGAGAAAAAAGTATGTTTTCAATCAGAGATGCCAGGTGCTTGCTGGGTCTGTTTACAGCCTCAATCCCGGCAGTCGATTGGGCAATAGCCAGTATGAGACCTCTACAAAGTTACATTCTGCAGGTCTGGTATCGACAGGAACTCTGCCTAGATAGGCTGATGAGGTTTAACGATCTAATTTTGAAAAGTCTGCAGTGGTGGACATTTTCTCGATTCCTCCACGGGGGTCTGTCTTTCCGGATGCAGTACTTTGCTATCATATCAACAGACGCCTCTGCGCTGGGCTGGGGGGCCCATCTGGAAGACGTATAGAAGCAGGGGTTCTGGCAAGAGAAGGATATGAGAAGTTCCTCGAACTTCAGGGAATTAAAGGCCGTATGGATGGCACTCTTGGCGTTTCAGTTTCTCATCAAAGTTCAACATATTCGAATTCGTTCAGACAATCGAACGACAGTGGCGTATTTGAACATACAGGGAGGTACGAGATCAACAAGATTAGAAAGCCTTTGTTCAATAATCATGCTGTGGGCAGAAGTGCACCTGATGTCAATCTCTGCAGTTCACATTTTAGGAAAGTTCAATGTGGTGGCAGATGCCCTGAGCAGGCATCATTTGAAACAAGCAGTTTTGGTCCCTGTCATGCAGAACTTTCAAGTTCAGCACAGTCCGCTTCGGTGTTCCGGAGATAGACCTGAGGGCACTCAGAGTGAACAGGAAGACAAGACGTTTTGCATCCCTAACTCCAGCAGACAGGCCGGATTTCATAGATGCCCTGTCATTACCATGGAAGTTCAACCTGGCATATAGCTTCCCGCCAGTAGTGATTATTCCCAGTATACTTCAAAAAAGTAAGGCTGGGAAATGTAAGTATTATCCTAATCCGTCCAGGGTGGCCAAGAAGTAGTTGGTTCTCGGTTCTCCTGAACTTTCCGGGGGCCACCTTTTGGAAGCTTCCTCTTTCAGGAGTAATTCTAGAGGACGCCATGGTGCCTCTTCCGGACCTTCGGAGATTCCGATTGACGGCCTGGTTTCTGGACTCCAGATTTAGAGTGTAAAGGTCTGGATCCTGAAGTTATAAAAAAATTTTTTTTTTTTTTTTGTTGGCATCTACTTCAAGGTTCTACGTTAGGATTTGGAAGTTTCAGCGATGTTGTAGGTTTGAAGTCAAACCTGTTTCCGCGTCCATCCAGAAGATTCTATGCTTCCTTCAGATGAGATTGGCAAAGGTCTTAAACCTGCTTCATTTAGTTTACATGTTTCTGCTATCGGTTTCTTCTCCCTCAGATGTTTCGCCTCGAATTTTCTGATTTCAAGGTTCTTCAGAGCTCTGACACGTTTGGTGCCCTTTGTTGGGGAAACTTGTCCTCCCTGGGATCTGAATTTGGTCCTTTCCGCGCTTTGAGTACCGCCTGTTGAACCATTGGAAGAAGTTCCCTGAAGATGTTTTTTTTTGGATACCGTTTTCCTTTGATGGCTATTCGTCAGCTAAAAGAGTATGTGAGCTCCGAGCGCTTCGGGAGTATTTTCCCTTTTTGGTTTTCATCAGGACAAGGAGGTTCTGAAGCTCGATCCTTCAGGTATCACTAAAGTTTTTTCTGTTGCCTATGTCAACCGAGAAGTGGTTTTGCCGACCTTGTGTCGGACTCCGTCTAATGCCTTGGTATGTAATTTTCTCTGCTTAGACGTAACGATAGGTCTTTGGCAATATCTAAAGCTACGGAATCCTTCCGTTAGGATATCGGTATGTTTGTCTTGTTCATAGGCACACAGAAAGGTATGTTGGTTTCGCAGAGTTCTCTGGCTAGATGACTGAAGGATTGTATTCTGTTATCTTATTCTAAGAGTGACTCGGAATTTGCAGGCCCTATAAAGGAACATTCTACTAGAGCTGTTTCGCCGTCAGGGGCTCTGCGTGCAGCTACTTCTCCGTCTCGAATTTGTTCAGCTGCTAATCGGTCCTCTCTCCATACGTTCGCAGGACACTACAAGTGGGACATACTGGCCTCGGAGTATGCAGCTTTTGGGCGCAGGGTGCTTCAAGCAGTAGTGAACTGAAACCCGCCCTCAGGATCTGCTTTATTATATCCCTATGGTGTAAGCACTGCCTCTAATCTGAAAGGAAAAACATAAATTTTACTTACCGAAAATTTCTTTTTCCTGAAGATTAGAGGCAGTGCTACAATTCCCGCCCCTTTTTCTAATAAACTAAGTAATTTTGCAGCTATTTGGCTTATGTATTGTCTGGGGATGATCAGGAGGAGCTGCTACTTATTGGAAAGGAGGTAATTAGGGGAGGGGTTAAAATGTTGGAGATTTGCCTGCCTGTTTTTCCCTCCAGATTGGATATCCCTATGGTGTAAGCACTGCCTCTAATCTTCAGGAAAAAGAAATTTTCGGTAAGTAAAATTTATGTTTTTTTTTTTATATTGTTGACTATTTTTCTGTCTACAGACTTGTGATTTGGTTATATTATAAGATGGAGTAATAGAATAGTGTCAATTGTTTGTTACTGTGTAATTGGTATTACACCCCTTTACCATATTTTTGTGTTTACTTGTTGGGCACCTACTGAAAGCCATCAACATATTTATTAAACAGGTAGATATAGACAGATTTTGATTTAGTCTCCTCGCTCATTTTCTGCTTCACTTTAAATACTTTGTTGTAGCCTTTAATGTCATAACTTTTCATTTTTCCACATCTCTCTAATGTTTTTGATTTCATTTAGGTATTGCAGTTGGGCACATATATTTCTTTTTAGAGGATGTGTTTCCCAATCAACCTGGAGGAGGAAGAATTCTTAAAACCCCTTATGTATTGTAAGTACCGTATACGTTTTTAAAAACCTTTTTGTGTAATGCACAGAGCTTGTTAACTTGAGGAATAAATATACATGTATGGGATTTTTGTAAAGACAGGTTTTCAAAGTGCAGATTGTAGATTAAAGAGCTGCCATGTGTGTCTACTATTGTGAATGATTTGCAGACATTACTATTCAAAAGGGTTGAATTAAATATCTTGCTTATCTGCACATGGATGCATTTTCTCATTTAATATTTAGAAGTACAGTGCTATGGGCTTTGTGTTTTTTTTTGTTTTTATTTTACTTGCACTATAGCATCAGCATATTTTTCTACTAGTGTCCAAACTAATGGTTGCGTATCCATTATTTCTATGCAAGTCATATCTTTAGTAAAGTGTATGTATTCAACAAATAGAAAAACGGTCTCATTGAAACTGCGCTTAAACTT
This sequence comes from Pelobates fuscus, assembly GCF_036172605.1. Lineage (NCBI taxonomy): Eukaryota > Metazoa > Chordata > Amphibia > Anura > Pelobatidae > Pelobates > Pelobates fuscus. The sequence goes on from NC_086317.1 coordinate 281,110,005, forward strand.
TAGACGCCATCCATTCCAAGAACAATATGTGACAAACCGATCCAAACACATCTTATTATTCGGTAGATACTATATGTACAAACGCTGTTTCAGTCCTGCTTAGGTTTTATTCAACATTGTATAGACAATATCTAAACACAGAACAGCTTTTTACAAACTACCATTATATTTCCCATAACGTTCATTCTACCCATTCATTCTGGGAAGAAACTACACCCGCAATGATAATTGAATTGATTTTTATTTTTTTGTTCATGCATTTATATATATATATCTCATTTATATTTATATATATATATATATCTTGATACACTGGACTAAAATGTGGCTTATACTTAATAGTATCTATGAAATACAACTACCTTGAGAAGCATTTGTGCCTCTTTCTTTACAGCAATGTTTTGTTTTGACAAGAATTTAACTCATGTTTCCTTTTGATATGTTCCCAATAGGTGATACTTGCTAAAATGTATTCCTTTATTTTATTTTATTTTATTTTATTTTATTTTAGAAAAGCAATATTTGACACTCAAGAAGAAGACCCAAATTACAATCCACTCCCTGAAGATCGACCTGGAGGATTTGCGTGGGGTGGAGGTCAATGATTTTAAAGTTATTGAGACTGGTGCCAACATTCAAATGCAACAGGGAAGCAAAGTTATTTTATTACCTTGTGGGACACATTCTCCCTGTTGCAAGAGACAGCTTTCACATTTCTCCAGAGCCGGAAGCACTTTATGATCCATTGACTCGCCCATGGAGACCTTTTCAACTACCCATCAGTGCCTCTGAGTTGAGGTTTTGCTTGCATTGGTACTTGAACCTTTTGGATCCAAGAAACTGGAAACAAATGCTAGTCAACAAGGCCATGCATAGTTGTATAATGGTTTTTAAAGTTGTTGTGTGTATTTTTCTTAAGTTCTTTGATACAAAAGATAATGTATGACAGTCTTTAAAAGACACATGAAATCAACAAAACTCAGTTGTGATATTTGTGATCTTTGTATATATATATATATATTTTTTTTTTATTGATTTGGGTAAAAATATCCATGATACTACAACTAGATGAGTTCTTTCACTAGTGGCTTTGCTTTACCAATATTCTCAGATTGTAAAGTAAGACGGTTAGCTGATATGTCAGATATTACGTGATTTATTTTATTACTTTTTACAAGATTTATAGAGGAGTTTTATATAAACTTTCAGATGAACACAGGCATGTATATAACTTGAACGAATATTAATACAGATTCGATTCCATTGTCCATGTGTGTGCTGAAATTGGTAGAGTCCCTGAACAAAAGGTTACCTATGGCTTATTGCCTCCTTTTTGTAAACTAGGATATTTTGAGGTTAAAAAGAAACTAAAGTATAAATAGTACTGGTACAAACAAACTTTAATATTTTGGATGTCTCTCATTGTGGAGAGGGGGAGAGCTGTTATGCCAATTTTAGGAAAGTTAGTTAGGACTGAAGGATAATTGATATTGCTAATACACTGATCAGTCATCACATTAAAACCACTGACAAGCAAAGTGAAAACCATTGATTATATTGTAACAATGGAACCTGTGAAGGGGTGGGATATATGAGACAGCAAGTGAATAGTCTGTTTTTGAATTTCATGTGTTGGAAGCAGGGAGAATGAGCAAGAGGGGAAAAAAATCTGAATGACTTTGACAAGGGCCAAATAGTGATGGGTAGATGACTGGGTAAATCATTCTCTAAAATGGCGAGTCTTGTGGAGTGGTCCCAGTGTGCAGTCATTGGTACCTACCAAAAGTTCTTTAAAGTAAGGACATCTGGTGAATTGCCATCAGGGTCATGGAGGTCCAAGTCTCATTAATGCAATTGTGAAGTCTGGTCCAATCACACACAAGCTACTGTAGCTTATACTGCTGTAGAATGTATTGCTGGCCATGATAGAAAGGTGTAAGTGCACACTTTGCATCACAGTTTCCTGCGTAGCTGCCCACCGGTCAGAGTGCCCATGATCACCCTTGCCCACTGCCAAAAGCACCTTCAATGGAGATGTTCATGTCAGAACTGAACCATGTAGCAAAGCTTGTCTGATCTGTAGTATCATGTTTTCTTTTAGGTGGATGGCTGGGTGCGTATGTGTCATTTACCTGGGGAAGAAATTACAGCAGGATGCACTATGGGAAGAGAGCAGGCTGGCGGAGGTAGTGTTATTCTCTGGGAAACCATGGGTCCTAGACTTCATGTGAATGTTACTTGATACGTATCACCATTTAAACCTCTTCATTGCATTGGGGTTCCCTGATGGCAATGGCCTCTTTTAGCAGGATACTACACCCTGCCACACTGCAAAACATGTTCAGGAATGGTGAGGAACATGACAAAGAGTTTAAGGTGTAGCCATGGCCTCCAAAAGCCACAGATCGCTGTCCGATTGAGTATCCATATGCTCTGCGGGAACAACAAATTCGATCCATGGAGGCTGCAGCTTGCAGGACTTAAAGAATCTGCTGCTATGCCAAAAATCAGAGGATGTGTACAGAGGTTTTGTTGAGTCCATGCCTCGATCCATTTGAGCTGTTTTGGCATTACAAGGGTGAAATGCATGATATTAGGCAGGCGGTTTGAATGTTGTGGCTGATCAGTGTATATTTAAAATAGCAAATATTGTCTTTTTCCAGATAAATTAAAGTAATACTTACCACCAATAAGATTACCAACTAATACATTACAGCTTGTTATAGTAAAAAGTCGGCTTTAGTACCCTGCTCGGCTTTCTTTCTTAAAAAAAAAAAAATTTAAAATTGCCATCATCCAATCATTATCCGTGGCAGGTATATATGGCAAAGCAGAAGGGAATCCAAATGCCTATTCTGTCCTCTTATGAAGGGATATATGGCGGGATCCATCTGGGAGAGACTAGAGATGGAATTAACAGTCATAAAGGACAATAGTCAGAGGGAAAACGAAAATGCTGAAAGAAGTGGAAAGGATTTGGAGATACAAATGAGATGTGAAAAAAATGAAGGGAGCTGGAAAGCATTATAAGGTGTAAGTGAGAATATAACTGTCAGCAATTTAATAAAAATTTAAAAAATAAGCATTCATAAATAGTGATGTCCCGAACAGTTCGCCGTGAACCGTTCACCGGCAAACATAGCGTGTTCGCACCGCCCCCTATTTGTCATCATAGAGTAAACTTTGACCCTGTACCTCACAGTCAGCAGACACATTCCAGCCAATCTGTAGCAGACCCTCCATGACGAATAGGGGGCGGACCGAACATCGCGCGTGTTCGCGACCACGCTATGTTCGTCGGCGAACGGTTCCTGGCGAACTGTTCGGGACATCACTATTCATAAATGCACCTTTTCATTTACACAAAAATACACCTATCTATGTAAACACTGACGCTACATGCAATTAATTTAGTGCATTTCCACAGGTATGTTGCACACAAATGTTTACAATGCAATATTCTGGCGTTTACAAACCTTGTCATTACTGAAATACACACTTGCCATTGCACACCTGCCACATACAAAAATCTATGAAAAGTGAATGGGTTTTTATAGTCTTGACGTTGTGATTTTCCCTTCGTATAGTGGCAGTACTCACAAGTGGGATGTTCCTTACAGTCTTGGACAAGAAGCTCCCCCTTTCTTAGAATTTTATAGCTCTGCTCCGCCTGCTGCCTCCATAAAACCTGCAAGCCAGAATCACACACCAGTTCTTCTTGTCCCGGCAACGGGACGGACAGGTTCCCCAGTTCTGGTGGAGAAAGGTGCGATCAGCACATGCTGCTGATCGGGGAGGTGAGTGCCCGATAGCTCCCCGAGCTGGAACTGAGTGGCACAGTACTTCCGGTCTCGCGTTACAGAACGCGACCGGGTACTTCTTTTTTTTGGCTTCCACGGTGAGTTCCTGGGCGGTCCTCCTCGTTGGCATTACTCATGCGCACAGCGGTGGAACGCACGCCTGGGAGGCGTTGCGTTCCACCAAACACGGAATCGCGCTACTGCGCATGCGCGAAACTGTGTTTTGGCGCCAAATTAAAAAATTCAAATATAAAGCTGTGCAGAACCTTTCTGACTCCAAGGGTGGGTGTAAAGTTCTGGTTCTCCGTGTCACCAGCCCTCCTACACGGACCTTAGGTGATTTAAGGTGATATTTAACTCTTTAAACTCTCCTTTTATTCACCTATAATTATGCATGCTTCAATTTATATATATATATATATTTTTTTTTTATTTTACTATTCTGATGTTTCCACAGATATGTCCAGTCCTATATCTCCGGATAAAGCAGATAAAGACAAGATGTAAACATCTGTCCCCAAAAAGCAAGTCTAAGCACTTATGTTATCTGGAATGTGCTGTACCTCTACCTGACGAATGTCGCAAAAAGATGTAATCAGTGCTCTACAGAATTGCTAGAGAAAGCAAAGCAGACTGATATGGCATCCTTCCAGGGCTGGTTTCAGGAAAATTTGTCCCAGACATTTGAGTCTTTTAAAGATGCTGTGAAGAAAGAACCGTCTATTTAAGAGAAACTGCCTAAAAAACATAGGAGGAATAGATCTCCTTCTGTGTCTGACATCTCTTCGGGAGAATGCTCTTTTTCTTCACCTTCTGATATTTCCAGCCTGGCTTCAAGTGTGGAGGAGGGCTTTCCACCAGAAGAGCTGAAGAAATTTATTAAAGAAGTGACGACAGCTGTACAAGAAACAACCTACCAAGGGTAAGGTTAAAGGTTTCCCGATGTCACCTAAAATCTTGGATCTCCTTCATAGAGAATGGAAGAATCCTGAAAGACGCGCGTTTATTTCAGAGCATTTTAAACTGCTGTTCAAGATACAGTCTGAAGAAAAATGGGAAGATCTTCCTAAAGTAGATATTCAGATTGCCCAGCTGTCAAAGAAAACCACTATACCCATTGGCGAAGTCTCAGGACTTAAAGACCCAATGGACGAACGAGCCGAAACTTTGTGTAGAAGAATATTCCAAGCCGCAGGATATCAGTGCAGAGCAGAAATTGCAGGTTCAGCGGTTCTCAGAGCGTTTGGCTACAAGCCCTGGAAGATTCCCTTATGGGAAAATCCGATAACGATCCTTCCCATCTCATGTTCCTACTGAAATTATCCAATGAATTCCTTTTGGATGCCTCTGATGAGTTTCTTAGTTTATCAGCAAGAATTATGGGGTTGTCGTCAGTGGCCAGAAGAGCACTTTGGCTACGAACATGGACAGCTGATTCAGCGTCTAAGGCAGCCTTATGTGAATTACTCTTTGAGAGGAACATACTTTTTGGTACTCCTTTGGAAGACATTATTAGACAGATGGCGGAAACAAAGAAAGCCCTACCTCTGGAATCAAGAACCCAGGAATATAAAAGATTTCAGTACAAGGTTCAGCGGTCCTTTCGTTACCAAGGGCGGTTTCGCAGGTTTCAAAAACATGATGGAAACAGCAGCCAGTGGTCTAGACAAGAATCCAACAGGCAAGACGAAAAGAGGAAGTTTTGACGCCAAAAGAGTGGGAGGACGCCTTCGGTTCTTCGCCCACGAATGGAAAAAGAATACTTCAAATGGGTGGATTATAAGAACAGTTTCAGAAGGTTACAGAATAAAGTTCTCGACAAGACCACATCCATCCTTCCTACTGTCAAGCTATCCTTCAAGGAAAAAAACAGAGGCACTCCTAACAGAAGCTCTTCTTCTTTTAAGAAAAGATGTGGTAGAGAAGGTACCAAAACGTTGGGAATTTCAGGGAGTTTACTCACGCCTTTTCCTGGTTCAAAAACCAGATGGATCCTTTCGGCCGATCCTAGGCCTAAAACAAGTCAACACCTGCATATACCGCACCAAAAGTTCCGTATGGAAAGTATTCTGTCTGTAACGCACATTTTACAAAAAGGAGATTACATGGCAAATTTAGATTTAAAAGATGCTTACCTCCATGTACCAGTTTCAGAATCTTCCCGGAAGTTTCTCAGATTTGCGGTTCTAACAAGAAGGCGAAGGATTCTCCATTTGCAATTCAAGGCTCTTCCCTTTGGCCTGTCCTCAGCTCCTCGAGTTTTTACCAAGATCCTGGCACCCATAGCAGCAGTTTTACGTCTGAAAGATATCTTGATTGTTCCATACCTGGACGATTGGTTCTTGAAAGCCCAATCATAACCACTGCTAAAATTTCATCTCAAGATTGCGATGAAGGTTTTAAAAGATCACGGTAGGATACTGAACCTGAAAAAATCCAAGTTGACTCCGTCACTGAGTCTAGAATTCTTGGGTCTTCGGGTAGAATCACAGTCCCTCTCTCTTTTTCTACCAATAGAGAAACAAATGAGGATTTTAAAAGCCGTATCAAAGCTGCAAAAAAACCTAAGCTCAATCAGGGATGCTATGAGGTTACTAGGCCTCCTCACTTCTGCAATCCCGGCAGTGGCCTGGGCAAAGGCAGAATCAAAACCATTACAATGGGACATTCTTTCCCAATGAACACGGAAGATCTAGACTCTGCCTTCCACCTATCCGAAGTGGTGAAAATACAACTGAACTGGTGGAAAGACAGAAGCAACATTTCAAAAGGCTTATCGTTTGCACAAAAACAGTGGATTACGATAACCACAGATGCCTCCCAGACTGGTTGGGGCGCCCATCTAGGTTCTCAGTTCCATCAAGGTCTTTGGAACAGAGAAGAGGCATGCGCTTCCTCAAATTTCAGGGAATTAAAAGTGGTTTGGAAGGCACTGGTATCCTTCAGTTCAGTCATCACCAATCAGACAGTGAGGATTCAGTCGGACAACGCCACTACAGTGGCTTATTTAAATCACCAAGGAGGCACAAAGGTAAAAGCTCTACAAGATCTCTGCTACCGTATAATGTCTTGGGCCCAAGCGAATCTTCTCGCAATATCAGCTACCCATATCAGAGGGTCTCTAAACGTTATTGCAGACAACCTCAGCAGAAGTCATTGGTCTCAGGCAGACTGGGCGCTATCAAACCAAGTTTTCTTGGAGCTGGTTTCACGCTTCGGCAGGCCAGAGATAGACTTGTTGGCCACAAGGAGAAACAGAAAAGTACAGAGATTTGCTTCTCTCCAAGCAGGAGATTACCCAGATGTCCTAGACGGTCTATCGATCCCTTGGAACTTTGACATGGCTTATGTTTTCCCTCCTATCGCTCTTATACCACGGATTGTTCAGAAAATAAGATGGGAGAAGGCAAGAATTTTAGCAGTCCTGCCTTCTGGCTGAACAGAAATTGTTTTTCAGAAGTGGAAAACATGACCATCTCACGTTGGCCTCTCCCAGTCTCTTCAAACATATTAGAGAATGTGACTCTTCCCGTAGAAACCCTGGAAATGTTTCACCTGACGGCATGGTTGCTGCAAGGATAATCCTTCAAGGACATGGTCTTTCAGACCATTTATGTGACGTTTTGTTGTCTTCTGTCCGCTTTTCCACTTCGAAAATCTATTTCAGGGTTTGGATGAAGTTCAGAACCTGGTGTTTACTTCGAGGTTCGGATCCTGCCAAAGCATCAGTCCTGGAAATTCTTTCTTTTTTGCAGGATGGGTTTGAAGCCGGCCTAGGGGTATCTACGCTCAAAGGCCAGATTTCAGCTCTAAGTCACTTCCTGGTTCGTGACATTGCCTCAAACATGCTTGTACGAGGGTTTATTAAGTCCATACGGTTGAAGAGGCCTCCCAAGTTAGTACCTTTTCCTACCTGGGATTTGTCTCTGGTGCTTCAAGCCCTTTGTGAACCACCGTTTGAACCATTGATTCAGGTCCCCATCAAGCTATTAACCTTCAAGACGGCCTTCCTGGTGGCTATCACCTCCGCTAGGAGAATAGGTGAGATCCGAGCTCTATCTTCTTCTCCGGAGTTCACCATATTTCATCACGAAAAAGTGGTCCTGCATCCCAGGCCTTCTTTTTTTGCCTAAGGTTATCTCAAGTGCTGCGATTAACCAACCTATTATTCTGCCGGCCTTTTGTCAATCACCTACATCGGATCTGGAAAGAAAGTGGCATCTCCTGGATGTTAGAAGATCCCTGAAGATCTACCTTCAGAAGACTCAGGGGTTTAGATCCTCCGATCATCTCTTTGTCTACTTTCAAGGCAAATACAAGGGTTGTGCGGTCTCCGGACACTTGTTGGCTAGATGGCTGACAAATACCATCAGGTTGGCCTATCACTCCAAAGGGATTCCTCTTAGATTCCCGTTAAAGGCTCATTCCACTAGGGCTATGGCGACCTCCTGGGCGGAAAGAGCAGCAGCATCACCTGAAGACATCTGCAAAGCGGCTACTTGGTCTTCCTTACATACCTTTATCAAGCATTATAGTCTGGACATATTCTCATCATCTGAGGCTGCTTTTGGGCATAAGGTGCTGCAAGTTGTGACCTGCTGAGTCCCCACCCTTTATTTTGTTGCAGGGATCTTGCTATATCCCACTTGTGAGTACTGCCACTATACGAAGGGAAAAACAGTAATTTTACTTGCCGTAAATTCCTTTTTTCTTAGTATAGTGGCAGTACTGGCTTTCCCTCTGCTTTCATATGGATTAAATTAATTTGCATTATTCAGTCTCCGTTTGGTTCTTTTTTATTACTGGTGTGTGATTCTGGCTTGCAGGTTTTATGGAGGCAGCAGGCGGAGCAGAGCTATAAAATTCTAAGAAAGGGGGAGCTTCTTGTCCAAGACCGTAAGGAACATCCCACTTGTGAGTACTGCCACTATACTAAGAAAAAAGGAATTTACGGTAAGTAAAATTACAGTTTTTTCAGCTTTATATCTGGGACACGCTCTTCCCCTCCACACTAATAACAAATGGGAAATATATACAGTTGTAATCCAAATTATTCAACCCCCATTGCAAATCAGGTTTGTTGAATTTACAGACCTTCAGCTGTTTGCAATTAACAAATCAAACAAAAGCATTTGAAATGGCTCAACACAAATGCTTCCAGTGGTTTCCCCAAACTCTGAAGATGCAACTTATCATGACTTCTCCAGTCTCAATTATTCAACTCCTTCATGGCAAACATATTTAGTACTTAGTAGAGCACCCTTTTGCTACCTTTTACCCATTACTCATGAGCAATGGCCTCTAACTCAGTAATTTTCTTGGGTTTGTGTGCTGCAACTGCCTTCTTCAAATCCCACCAGAGATTTTCTGTGGGGTTCAAGTCAGGAGACTGTAATGGCTTTAGATTTTCCAGGACTTTTTCTGCAATCAAGCCTTGGTGGAATTTGAGGTATTGTTGGGGTCATTGTCTTGTTGGAAGGTCCTACAACGCCCAAGCTCAAAGAAAGCATGACGTTTTCTCCTAGGATCTCCTGATACTTCAACAAATCCATCTTGACATCCCCACGTTGTCGGATTCCAGGGCCTAAGGATGCAAAGAAGCCCCAGAGCTTCAGCGAGACACCACCATCCTTAACTGTAGGCAGAGCATTCTTTTCAGCATATGCTTCATTCTTCTTCTTCCAGATATACAGGTGATCCATTGGACCGAAAAGTTCCAGTTTTGTTTCATTGCTCCACAGAACGGACTCCCAAGACTTCTGTGGCTTTATATATATATATATATAGGATTTTGAGAAATTGGAGTTAGTAGAATTGGGTCAATAGCGGTGTACGGAGTTCTTACATGGACAAAGTCAGGTTGGTTTTTTTGTTTTTTATACAACCTGCCTTCTCAGAAATATGCAGCCATTGATATCACCTTTTTTCTACCCCACCCAGGACAACACAAGACTGTTCCATCAACTTTGAACTTGCAAATTATGCTTCCAATGGTGTCTTTAGGAGCATTGAGTGCCTTCGCTATCTTTTTGTATCCTGTTACTTGATGACTACCTCTTCCAATCTACCATTCTTTTGGCTTAACCATATTTCTAACATGCAGTCAAACATGACACTCAACAAACCCCTAGCCAGTTCAATTTTGCATGTGTTCCAGCTCAAGCACACCTGGTGCAACTAATGAAACCCTTGAGTAGTTGCATCAGGTGTGCTTGAGATAACATCTGCAAAATAAAACAATCAGTGTTTGCATTTGTCACTTTGAGTTTTTTGGGGAAACACTTTACATATCAGTGTTTGTGGATCTTACCTCCATTGTACAAAAGCACCTTTACACACGTCACGTGTATTTTTTTGAGACATCTGTTTTGCATAAACAAAAAGTATACACACTAAAAATATGTGATAAAAACGTATAACTGAAGGTGTTCCTAGGTGTACCTCACAAACACCTAAAGACAATGTACAACCAAGTAGAAAAGTGGAAAACACCCAGAATACGTTGAATATATATATATATATATATATATATATATATATATATATATAATATGAAACAACCTGGACTCGGATACAATCCGTGGATATAATTGTCACGATTCTGGGAACCAAACAAACTAACACACACACATGGAAAAGGTGCAGTACCGGACCTTAGAGTGGCCGGGATAAGCACACAAAGAATAGTCAGGAGACAAGCCGAGTAAGGGGAACCAGAAGACAGAATAACGAGAGACAAGCCGAGGTCAAAGGGTAGGAGAAAATCGCAAGGTCGGATAAACAAGCCAGAGAGTACGTAACCAGAGAGAAACACAAGTAGAACAGCAATACTAGAAAGCACAACAGGGGCAGAGAGAGACAGGAAAGGTAAGTATTTAAACCCATTGATTATTCTGATTGGATAATTTCCAATCAGAATTAACAATCACACGTGGGAGATATCTATACCTCCCACTGTGATTGAGGCACTGTGCCTTTAACGCCAGGTCAGGTGGCTGACCCCGGCGTTTACAAAAATGGGCGGTCTCCCAGCGTGCAGCGTCATGCATGCTGCCACTGGATGACGAAGAGGAAGACACGGGCGGCATCCGAGGCTGGGAGGATGCCGCTCGCCGAGCGTACGATGAGAAGGGGACCACGGACGGCTGGAGGGTGAGTGCCGCGAGCGGACTGCAGCCTCCCCTCGCAGCCGCCCGCGGGATCCTGACAATAATCTGTATGAGAATCAGAAAACTGACATAGCGTAATACAGTATAGGATAAAGTGTATGTATAAGTGTTACAATAGATACACTCACAAACAAACGTGAAATCAGGCTTCTCACCCTCTCAGGGGTAGTATGCTGTATGATGAATATGCTTGAATATCATCCCATGGAGTATATGTGGATAAAGGAAATCAGAGATAGTGAAGTTTTGTTAAAAAAGTACAAAATCACATTTATTGGTCGCACTTACATATATGAATTTCAAAAGCGGGTGTCTCCATATAACATGGAACTCCAAACAGTGTGGTCACAGATCCAATAGGAAATTCAGGAGCAGGTATATGCAGACAGCCAAATACATATGGATAATAAAATACAAAATAAAATACAAATCATAAGTCCATAAAGAGAGAATCCAATAAAATACAAATCAAAAGTTCATAAAGAGAGAATCCTTATATACACAGTCAAAACATCAACAAGTGTACAAATAAGCCTTATTTGTACACTTGTTGATGTTTTGACAGTGTATATGATTATATGTTTTAACTGTAATTTGATATTTGGTCCCTGAGGAAGTTTCCTAAGGGAGACGAAACGCGTAGGACCAGTAATAGCATTTTATTATTTTTTTTTTTATACTTCAAAGCCAATAAATTTCCTTTTTTACCAACCATTGGGAGTGTGTGGACTTCCTAATTTTGGAATTGGCGTGGTAACCAAAGAAGGAACCCCCCTAACTACAGGGGAGGCAATCTGAGGGCTTGAAAAAAAAACATCAATTTTGATACAAGCTGAATCCCTGGTCGTTTTGTTTGCAATAGTTGTACATGGTCACCAAGTTGGGAGGTGACCTAAGGGAAGCAAGTATCCGAAAAGCTAAGTTTATATCGATATTTTCCACGGGTGAATAGGTGGAAGTTATACCTTGTATTGTAGTGTATTGTATTTATTTTTCTTTTAATACTGTACTGCAGAATCTCAGAGGACATTTACTTCGCTACAGGTTAATTACTTTATATTTAGCAATACTACTATCTATATCTCCAGGAAGCATTGTATGTTCCCTTGTGGTGAACCTGCATTCTCTGTTTTCTTTTGTCTTTCTTGATTAACTAGGGTTATGCCCTGACAGACGCCTGGAGTCTCTCTTTGGTGCCTAGGAGCATTGGGAACACTTGGATACATTTCACTTAGAGTTGTGTTTATAGTTGTTTTCCTTTGGTATCCTATCTCTATACTTTTTACCTTTCTCTTTTCCTGGCCACAAACTCTGCTCCTCAGTCCACATCCAAGGGGAACCAACACAAAATGGCGGCACGTCCGGGAAGCTTTCGTAAAGGGTGGAAATTGTAAAGCGGGAGTACGTAAACCGGAAAATGCACGTACTTACTTTACTTTGATTTGTTCCTGTTCTCTTCCTTACTCCTATTCTTTTCTACTTTTCCAATCTATTTCTCCTAAAATAAAAAAGGCAAAGGACTATGTTGCTGTATGTACTTTTCCTCTGCTTGACAAAAGGCAGACCTACCTTTGTCAAGTTTTTCACATCCCCCCGCTAGATCACAAGACAATATCTATGGAGGCTGTTGCGGGATTCGCCATAGACCTCCATGTTGTACTCTTGTGCATGTGTGAACGTATTGCACTGACATGTGCTCCTGGCAGATAAAAAAAAACGAGCTCAAGAGGACCCAATGGCTGGAGATGGCCACAGCTGCAAAGGACATAGGACTTACCTTCCCCTGCACCCTGTGGACACCAAGTGACTTAGTCACTATCAGAGATCTTTGCAGATGATGCTTTAAAAATATATAGTCTCCCAGACCACTTGCTTGATCTTAATTGTGTTATCTGGGTGCAATCAGAGCCAGCATTAGGTCTTCAGGTGCCCTGTGCAAGCCAATCTTGTGGAGCACCGGCCGCCACACTCATTGAGCGGATCTTTCCCTGTGAAAGCGGAGCATGTTGACGTCACGCTCCTGACCTCTTCATCATCCATAAGTGGATGCCCGGTGTAACTGGACGTGGCTCTCCCTTCATAATTTACAAGTCAAGTGCACAGCAGCACTTGACATGCTCTGCATTTTGAACACCTAACTCGGGCCTACTTGTGAGTGACTGACTGCGAGCTGTGTCGGCCGCACGGCACGCACACCCCAAAGACCTGCCCTGGGTGCAATGGCCCTGACCTTTTAACCTTGCAATGTAAAACACTGCAGTTTATTATTTTTTTTTTTTTTTTAAACCGCAGTGTTTATATTGCAGGGTTAAATTCATCTATAGAAATGCGCTTGCAGAACTGACTGAGTTAAACTCACATGGAAGTCCATAGGAAAGCACAGAGTAAAATGGATGTACAACGGAGTTCACCGTGCATGCGTATCATGCTCATACACTGGAGTATGTGCCATGCCTCTTTCTAGATGTTACAGGAGGTGGCGAGGTGAGCAACACTGAGAGCCAAGGAGCTGTTAAAGGTCAGTAAATTCTTTAATTTTTATTACACATGGGTTTGGGTGGGTTGGGACCTATAAAGATTTAGGAACAGGGGCACCATAAATCCCTAAAGGAATACAAACCTGTATTCCTAATGCTATGGTGTTCTTTTAAGTATCCCAATCTTGTTTCGAAATACCCTATACAATGTGCTACTTATTTCACATTTGCATTAGGTCGTTTTAAAAAATTAGGTTAAGAAACAATAATTACAGTTCCACAAATGGAAACTATTTACCGAGCCCATAGGTGCGTTAAGGTTAGCTCCCTGATAAATATAATTAGTTACATCACACTCTACCCAGAAACCACAGTTCATATTGGATTATTGTATGATGCAACTGTTGTGAACGTAGTCAGTGAGGTGACTGATTTGTCTTTGCTTTTGTTAAAGGAACACTATTGTGTTGAGAATACAAAAATGTATTACACTTTAGTTCTAAATGCACTGTTTAGGTGGACGGCATTCCTTGTCCCCCCCTATTAAAAAGATATTACTCACATTTTTACCTGCGCCGCTTTGGTTATGATGTGGCTTAGCACTGCCTTGCTCCTCTTCTTTGGCAGAGATCATTACATTTGATGATCTCAGCCAATCCAGTGCTTTGCACGTAGGAATATTGAATATGAATCAACGCAATACTCAATCAATGCATCTCTATGGGGAGCATTCAGCATCTCCATGCAGCACAGTCGTTCCTTACTCTTTACCCTAGGCTTACAAATCATCTATTACCTTTTAACTTCCCATTGTTTTTGTATACATTTAAAATATTGCCAATGCCATTTAAATAAGAAGTTGATGAAATTATAGCAACGCTGCCATGAAGTGTTCATAAGAACAAAGCAACATTGCAATCATATTACCAACTGTGCTCATTGTTAAAAGGGAGCTTGCACAAGGGTCAGGTTTATGGCAGATATTTGGGATAGATGACGTATAATGTAAGGCTGGTTATGCTTGGGGGGTTTAAGGTTAGTAGTAACGACCGATATTTTTTGGATTGCAACTCTAGCCATTCTCAGCCAAGGAATTTCAGTCCATCTCTTCCAGAGTGCCATTAATTGAAGGGGTATCAACTCTGCCAACATCACACTCAAAATGCTTGCTGTACGGTCCAAAGCTCTTCTGACCTGACATGTGACACTGTTGATATGCTTTTGTGATAAAACCCCACAAATTACATTCATCTACCAGTATATCAAATACAACAGGCCATCGCAAGTGAAATTAGATTATGATAGTGTACTCTGTGTGTCACAAAGCTGTTCTGGATTCTCAATAGTTTGTTTGTTGAGATAATCTGAGAACTGGCAACTCAACTCTTCTGTGTGTACACTGGCTGGTGTTCAAATAATAAAAAAAAAGCTATGATAAAAGTATCTTAAAAGTAACTTTACACTGCAGTTTTTTTTCTGAAGCTGCAGGTGATGAAATAAGTTTTCTGTGACCACACACCGTAAACTGCATTTCCTTTTCTGTTTTTCGTTAGAAAAAAATGAAACTAACAGGTGCTACAAAATGTACTTTACATGGGAGTTGTAGTTCAGCAACATCTGGGGGGCCGCAGGTTGGAAAATTGCACTTATATAGTGTATAGTAGAATCCCTGCCTTCTGATTAAATTGACTAAATTCTCTTTTGGAAAATGATATTCAGGGACAGGTAGCAGGAGCCCTGTAAGGCAAAATTAACAAATATAAATAAATATAAACATACTACTTGGGTTATACAGGGAGTGCAGAATTATTAACCCCTTAACACCGCAGCCAAATGTACAAGTTGTGAACGAAACAAAACGTAAACAAAACCTGGCATTTGCGCTATATGTCTGTCCAACCGTAATTCACCTCTTTCATATTAAATGCACCCCCCCTTATTATATATCATTTTATTCAGGGGAAACAGGGCTTTCATTTAATATCAAATATTTAGCTATGAAACATAATTTAATATGAAAAAAATGGGAGAAAATAAGATTTTTTTTTATTTTTTTCGTTCTACATGACATTTTAACTGTTAATGTCATAATACTGTTTGCTTTTACTGCAATAAAATACACATATTTGTATTCAGCAAAGTCTCACGTGTAAAACAGTACCCCCTATGTACAGGTTTTATGGTGTTTTGGGAAGTTACAGGGTCAAATATAGCGTGTTACATTTGAAATTGAAATTCGCCAGATTGGTTACGTTGCCTTTGAGACTGTATAGTAGCCCAGGAAATAAATTTACACCCATAATGGCATACCATTTGCAATAGTAGACGACCCAAGGTATTGCAAATAAGCGATGTCCAGTCTTTTTTAGTAGCCATTTGGTCACAAACACTGGCCAAAGTTAGCGTTCGTATTTGTTTGTGTGTGAAAAATTCAAAAAACGCCAATTTTGGCCAGTGTTTGTGACTAAGTGGCTACTAAAAAAGACTGGACATACCCCATTTGCAATACCTTTGGTTGTCTACTATTGCAAATGGTATGCCATCATAGGGGTAATTTTCATTCTTGGGCTACCATAGGGTCATAAAGGCAACGTAAGCAATCTGGCGAATTTTAATGTGAAAAAAATTAAACACAAGCATTATATTTGACGCTGTAATTTTTGAAAACACCATAAAACCTGTACATGAGGGGTACTGTTGTACTCAGGAGACTTCGCTGAACACAAATATTTGTGTTTCAAAACAGTAAAAAGTATTGCAGCAATAATATCGTCCCTGTAAGTGCTGTTTGTGCGTGAAAAATGCAAAAACCGTCACTTTTACTGGCGATATCATGGTTGTAATACATTTTACTGTTTTGAAACACTAATATTTGTGTTCAGCGAAGTCTCCCGAGTAAAACAGTACCCCCCATGTACAGGTTTTATGGTGTCTTGGAAAGTTATAGGGTTAAATATAGTGCTAGCAAATTAAATTCCCTATACTTTCGGCATGGGTGGTCAGGCAGGTCCCGCTAATTGTAATTAATTAGGATACCTAATTATGTAAAATTATTACATAAATATATGTGTAGAATTAATATATGTATATATATACATATGTGTATATATACGTATATATATATATATATATTTTTTTTAATATTTTTATTTATATATAGGTATATATATAGTGATATATACGTATATATTTATGTATATAGATATATATATTATTTCGTTCTACGTGTATTTTGATATAAATATATATATATTAATATCACAATACAGTTAGAACGAAATAAAACACATCTATATATTTTTTAATATTTTATTTTTAATTATTTATTTTATTTTATTTTTTTACGTATTTACATATTTATTTTTTTTATATTATTTATAAATATATATATATAACAATAATTATATATATATTTAATCAGTATCAGTCTACGTGTAATTTGATATTAATATATATATATATATATATATATATATATATATTAATATTTAAATACACGTCGTGTATGTGTAAATGTGTGTGTATGTGTATATATATATATATATATACTTAGATCATATATATATAATATATATGATCTAAGTATATTTTATTTGTAACTGTCATTTTTTTTATTTCTTTTTTTAACTAATATTTTATTTTTTTTACAGGACAGGGGGCAGAGACAGTGTCAGCCAGTGATGTCACATCACTGGCTGACACACAGGATCAGTGATCACAGTGACTGCCTGTCACTGTGATCACCTCCTGCAGATTGGGTAATTGACCACAGGGGGGAGTGCCTGGGTGGTACATGCACTCCCCCCTTCCAATCTGCAGGGGGATCACTGTGCCAGTTACATGTGTCAGCCAATAGGCTGACACATGTAACACTGATCGCAGTGACAGGCTGTCACTGCGATCAGAGAGCTCTGAGATCGCAGTGACAGCCTGTCACTGCGATCTCAGACCTAGCAGATCGCGGTCACTGACCCCAGGGGGACTGCCTGGGGGGCCAGGTAAGTCCCCCGACCGCGATCTGCAGAAGGGGAAAGCCGCCGGCCGCATGTGTCAGCCGATTTGAAATCGGCTGACACATGCTTAATACTGGTCGCAGTGACAGCCTGTCACTGCGATCAGAGACTGCAGATCGCGGTCACCGGCCACAGGGGGGGTTGCCTGGGGGGCCAGGCATCCCCCCCGACCGCGATCTGCAGCGGGCGATTAGCGCCGGCCACGTGGGCGGCCATTATGGCGAGGACGTACTATTACGCCCGCCGGCGTTTAGAGCCGGTTCCTGCAGGGCGTAATAGTACGTCCTCCGGATTTAAGGGGTTAAGCAAATGAGTATTTTGAC
Source organism: Pelobates fuscus (assembly GCF_036172605.1). Taxonomy (NCBI): domain Eukaryota; kingdom Metazoa; phylum Chordata; class Amphibia; order Anura; family Pelobatidae; genus Pelobates; species Pelobates fuscus. The sequence continues at coordinate 281,127,787 of NC_086317.1, forward strand.
CACATCATCCTCTTTATGCATGTTGTCTTACTCCAAGCTGTATAGGCTCGAAAGCCTACTACCAATTAAGCATATTAGGTGATGTGCATCTCTGTAATGAGAAGGGGTGTGGTCTAATGACATCAACATCCTATATCAGGTGTGCATAATTATTAGGCAACTTCCTTTCCTTTGGCAAAATGGGTCAAAAGAATGACTTGACAGGCTCAGAAAAGTCAAAAATAGTGAGATATCTTGCAGAGGGATGCAGCACTCTTAAAATTGCAAAGCTTCTGAAGCGTGATCATCGAACAATCAAGCGTTTCATTCAAAATAGTCAACAGGGTCGCAAGAAGCGTGTGGAAAAACCAAGGCGCAAAATAACTGCCCACAAAATACGAAAGTATACGGTGAAAAGATAATCTGCACTCTGGTGCTACAATCACCCTAGTGGGCCACAATAAACCACTAGAAAAAAACACAAGTGATAAAATAAAGAATAGTGGTGAGAGTACTCAAATAAAAAAACAGATAATATTACCCACTTGTAGGATAACACTAAAAAGGGAAAAAAACACAATATAGGGTAATAACGTCAAATTAAATAAAATTTAAAAAAAAAGGGCAAATTACACTCACAAACGAGGAGCCAATTAGAAGCTGGCCCAAGCTTCACGCCTTGAACAGAATAAATCTCCCAGAGACTGGAACAGGGACGAATTATAATGGGTGTCTTCCCAGGGTAAGTGCAACACACAGGAACGCAGGTTGTAGATTGCACACCAAATTTAATATAAATTCTTAAAACAAAATAAACTAAAATTGTTGAAACGAAAAAATAATAAACTTAAATTAGGAAAGTCCCATAAAACTTGAATAAATGTCCCAAAACGTCCTCCGGGTCCACCTTACGCGTTTCGGCACAAAGCCTTCATCAGAGGTGCTGTCTTCTGTTCTGGCATGAAGTTCCTTTTAAATCTTATTCTTGGCGCCGTTTTCGCCGATCACCGGCACTTCTCTTCCGGGTTCCGGCGTCAGGACGTCCTGCGTCATCACGTCCTGACGCTGCTACTGGTTTCGGCGAGGATGACGTGTAGGAACCAGTGTTTTGATACGTTATGATTTAAAAATTTGCGTTTTATATTGTATATATGTATATATTGTATAACATATATACAATATAAAACGCAAATTTTTAAATCATGACGTATCAAAACACTTTGCTGAGGTACACAATGGGGACCCAAGAGGCATAGATTTTATGGGGATCGATATTATCACAACACATTGGAGAGGGGGAGATAAAGAGTATAATCTAGGATATGCTGAGATGAAATGGATGTTTGAAATGGAGACCATGGTTCCCAATGGGTTAAATGTTGATTTTGAAATTAATAAATACATCTGATTATCTATTTGGGGACCATGGTCCATAAGTGGTTAAATATTTTACATTTTTATCCAATTTGTACTAATTCTACTCTTGTTTTATCCTCTCTCTGTGATTTGGATTTTATTATATTTTTATGGATAAGGTTTATACATCAGTAACATGTATATTATATGTATTTTTAATGTAAGGTGTGGAGGGAAGTTGTATTTAATATTTTCTATTTAAATATGTTCCCTTCTCTTCCCCCCTCTGTATTATTTTGATGTTTGAGGGACGTTTCTAGTATTCTTGATGTTTTACGTTGTAATTACATTGGTTTTAATGGAGGACGGTTCCTACACGTCATCCTCGCCGAAACCAGTAGCAGCGTCAGGACGTGATGACGCAGGACGTCCTGACGCCGGAACCCGGAAGAGAAGTGCCGGTGATCGGCGAAAACGGCGCCAAGAATAAGATTTAAAAGGAACTTCATGCCAGAACAGAAGACAGCACCTCTGATGAAGGCTTTGTGCCGAAACGCGTAAGGTGGACCCGGAGGACGTTTTGGGACATTTATTCAAGTTTTATGGGACTTTCCTAATTTAAGTTTATTATTTTTTCGTTTCAACAATTTTAGTTTATTTTGTTTTAAGAATTTATATTAAATTTGGTGTGCAATCTACAACCTGCGTTCCTGTGTGTTGCACTTACCCTGGGAAGACACCCATTATAATTCGTCCCTGTTCCAGTCTCTGGGAGATTTCTTCTGTTCAAGGCGTGAAGCTTGGGCCAGCTTCTAATTGGCTCCTCGTTTGTGAGTGTAATTTGCCCTTTTTTTTTTAATTTTATTTAATTTGACGTTATTACCCTATATTGTGTTTTTTTCCCTTTTTAGTGTTATCCTACAAGTGGGTAATATTATCTGTTTTGTTATTTGAGTACTCTCACCACTATTCTTTATTTTAGCAAAATAACTGCCCATGAACTGAGAAAAGTCAAGCGTGCAGCTGCCAAGATGCCACTTGCCACCAGTTTGGCCATATTTCAGAGCTGCAACATCACTGGAGTGCCCAAAAGCACAAGGTGTGCAATACTCAGAGACATGGCCAAGGTAAGAAAGGCTGAAAGACGACCACCACTGAACAAGACACACAAGCTGAAACGTCAAGACTGGGCCAAGAAATATCTCAAGACTGATTTTTCTAAGGTTTTATGGACTGATGAAATGAGAGTGAGTCTTGATGGGCCAGATGGATGGGCCCATGGCTGGATTGGTAAAGGGCAGAGAGCTCCAGTCCGACTCAGACGCCAGCAAGGTGGAGGTGGAGTACTGGTTTGGGCTGGTATCATCAAAGATGAGCTTGTGGGGCCTTTTCGGGTTGAGGATGGAGTCAAGCTCAACTCCCAGTCCTACTGCCAGTTTCTGGAAGACACCTTCTTCAAGCAGTGGTACAGGAAGAAGTCTGCATCCTTGTTTTTGTTTTGTTTTTGAATGTCAGAAATGTATATTTGTGAATGTTGAGATGTTATATTGGTTTCACTGGTAAAAATAAATAATTGAAATGGGTATATATTTGTTTTTTGTTAAGTTGCCTAATAATTATGCACAGTAATAGTCACCTGCACACACAGATATCCCCCTAAAATAGCTAAAACTAAAAACAAACTAAAAACTACTTCCAAAAATATTCAGCTTTGATATTAATTCGTTTTTTGGGTTCATTGAGAACATGGTTGTTGTTCAATAATAAAATTAATCCTCAAAAATACAACTTGCCTAATAATTCTGCACTCCCTGTATAGTGCTAAAAACTGTCCACCCCTAGATTGTGTACTGAATCGAGTCCCACCTTAAAAGGACATGTATCACTTTGAGCCAGCTGTCTCACTGAAAAGCTTTAGATTTGAATGAGACAGTTGTTATTCCATTCTGAAAACGTTTTCTTCCTATTTACCAGCTTCTCTTTTCTGGTGCTTTTCATGCCCACTAATCTTATAAAATTGGTGTCCAATCCCTAGAACGCTGGAGAAGCACACACATTAACTAAAGTTTCACTCTTACACGTACTACATTCAACCCCATCTCACCAAATCATGCTAAGGATGGTCAACTTTATTCTTTGTCCGTGTGCAAACTTTGACAGCATTTCAACATGATAGGGATCTTTGTCAGACTTGACAAAAATCTTTGTGAAATGAAAGCATCTTGCTATTGGCTTTTGATAACTCTGTTGTTCTCAGTGTTATAAATTCACTTATTCTGATTTAAAAGAATGTTGATTAATCTTATTTTTCAACTATTTATACAAATCACAAATCACCATATACTCACGTTACCCAAAAAATAAATAAATAAATATATAATAGTAAAAAGTAAAAATGGCAGCACTCACGGTCTTCAAATAAAATTTCTTCTTTATTCAGCAAGATTAAAACATGGAATCAACGTTTCAGTCCCTCTCTGGGACTTTCATCAGGATCATAAAAACGAAGACGCCTGCAAGATGTCCTGTAAGTGTGTGTTAACAGTACGGGAATGAGCAACAGACAGGAGAAGGGCACAAGCAGAGCAGAGTGACTGAGAGGGGGACTATCTCTGAATTAGTTCAGAAATGTAGCGCATGAAAGTAGGGTTGTTGACAGCTTTGTAGGTAAGAGTTAATATTTTAAATGTAATTCTATAGATTACAGTAATCCATTATAACAATGGACAGAGGGTGACGAGTGGGAGGAGCGACAAGAGAACAAAATTAAGCCCTAAAAGCGACAATCATTATGACATGTAAGGAGGCAGAACTTTGTGTATATTAAAAATATTTATGATAGCTGTGGAATAAATATATTCTATTACTGGGACTTCAATATTGTTACATATTTAGGCATCCAGGTAAGAAAACCCAGACATGAACAATGCAATGTGAACAAAACACATAACAGCACAGACATCACGATTCATGAAATGGCAAGATATGACTTTATAAGCAGCCACATGCTTTATACGTTACCGTACCTGGGAAATAAACATTGCAGACACTTTTATGTTTGCTAAAGGATGGCACTTAATATGTTCATATTTGATTTGGCAGCAGACACATAACATCTTAAATCTAGCATATAAGAACACCATAAAAACTTAAGTAAAGTGGAAAAAATGCTGTGACTGTAACTGTGTTTTTTTTTTGTTTGTTTTTAAGTACAGAAAATGTATTATTTGATATGATTAATAATATATATTACAGTGAACTAAACAATTAAATAATACACATAAATATAATGTATGGAGCAGGTTATAACTAGTGAACAATCACCAACAAAAAAACAACACACAATTGTATTCAGCATGCACAAATCTCTTTAAGAGAAGTGCGTTTTTATATATATATATATATATATATATATATATATATATATATATATATATATATATATATATATATATGTAAGAAAGTCCAATAGTAAAAAGCTAAACGCATCAAGCTGTGTATGATGCCACCAAACATGAATGCAGGGGTACCTAGTCACACTAACCCGAAACTTGCATGTATGTCACTCCACATGCAATTATATTATCCACCTACTGGACATGCATGTACATTAAGGAACATAAACAACACAAACATATATGTACATAGATGCATACAAACCCAAACACAATTATTTACTTATAGGCTCATACCTTAACAAGCATCCACTTTTGATAAAGCTTTGGCAAAATGCGTCAAGTGAGGAGTGAGGAGGAGTGAGGACTACTACATAGGACTGGTTTTTATTATTATATTTTTTATAGATCACTTTATTTTAGCACTGTTTAATTATAATAAGGTACTTTGTAAAATTCTTATACATACCCAGTCATTTCTATGCTCTACTCACCTCACATCCAGTTTTTCTGCTGCTGATTCGGGGGCCAGTATATTCCTAGGTGGGGATTGTTCCACCTGAAGCCCATTAAACTAAAGCAGGTCAATGCTCTAGTAGATGTAAGTAGGTTTACCCTTTTCTTTTTATTGTACACCTACGTACTACACCATTTGGTTTCTCTCTTTCCCTTTCATGTGCTGACTACATCCACCTGATAGCCTAACAGTACCATTTCACACCAAGGAATCCATGAACAGGGATTATTCTGTCCAGGTTTTCCCAAAATAGAGCTTATTTAGCTCTACAAAGTGTGAGTGTTCCTTACAACTATATGCTGCACTATTATTGTGTCTTTTTATTTTAAGATATATACTTCTGGATTTCATTCCAATTACGTATGTAATTTTTGTCATTAGCGCTGTTCACCTTATTATATCCTTTACCTCGATTTGCTTTGCACAAGGTTGGGGGATCACCTTGTTGGTGAATTGCAGCTTGTGTCAGAGAGTGAGCGCTTATTTCTGTTTTATTGTATCGTCAGTAGAAACACTTACCCAGGGTGATATCCTGTATCTCCCAGATTGGTTGCTGAGATGATATTATGAGAAGTAGAAGGTACAGAACGCAGCATGATGTAAGGGCAACAATAGAAAAAAGGGGGGATGCCTATAGTAACCCCCTCATGGAATCTGCCCCTTTGAGCCCTTAGAGGGCCCAATCCCCCCTTGCAAAAAAATAGTGTCCAGGCTGCCAGTTTATACTAGCAGCATAAATTATGTGCAATGAGGACAAAAATCCCAGCCTGTAGAACCAGCGTTTGGTATATCTCTCTCTATAGTGTTTGTGTATAGTGTGGGGCAGGAGTGTAGGATGTTGCGGACTACATCTCCCCTGATGCATTGCCAGTATTATGGCTGTAAGAGTCAGGGCCGGTGCAAGGATTTTTGCCGCTCCAAGAAAACAAAAATTTGCCGCACCTCCCCCTATATGTTCTGCCCAACATGTGACATCACAATGCCCCACCCATATGATCTGCCATATGGGCCAACGCTAGTTCTGCACAAAGTGTCTTTTATCTGAAAAGACAGTGTGTTTCCATTAAAAAGCCTGCAGGCACGGGCTATAGACACCAGAACCACTACATTAAGCTGTAGTGATTCTGGTGATTATAGTGGACCTTTAATGTGAGGTTAATTAGAGATCAGTGCCAATAATATATTAGTATATTAGTACCAATAATATACTGGATTGCCTATTTACCACCAAGTGAGGACAAGAGGATGACGATGGGCTCAGGCTGCAGTCTGGCTCCACTGATCTGGTATAGAAGAGGCTCTCTTGAGACTGTTTGTAACAGTGCTCACAACAATTAACGAACAGGAAGCAGCACCATTTTTGGGATCCCTTACACAGCTCAAGGTCTGGGCCCCCAGGGCTCGACCGTGAGTATGCCTACAAGGCCCGCCCATAAATCCACCTACATGGCCCACCCATGAGTTCTCTCACAGGAAGTGGAATTTATGTGTGTAGGGGATGTGTTATTGTTATTGTAGAGGATGTAATGTGTGTGTGTTCTTATGGAATGTAGTGTATAGCATTACCAATTTGTGTAAGGGATGTAGTGTGTGTGTTTAGGGGATGGAGTGTGTGTTTGTGTGTAAGGAATGCATTGTGTGTTTCTGGGTGTGTGTATGTGTATGTAATTTAATGCAGCGTGTGTCTGTAAGGGGTGCATTGAGTGTGTGTGAGAGATGCATTTTGTTTCTGTGTGTGTAAGAGAAGCAGTGTGTCTGTGTGTGAGTAGGGATGCATTGTATGTTTCTCTGACCACCCCCCCCCCCTAGTGGTCCTCCCTTTCCCACAACCCCACCCCTTAATGATTTTTCCTCTCCCCCAACCTCTTAGTGGTCCTCCCCCCCTTAGTGGTCCTCCCTCTCCCCATGGCCAAACCACTTAGTGGTCCTCTCACTGCCCCCCTTAGTGGTCCTCTCTCCTTCCTATCTACCTATGTAGCGCGGCCAGCCGGTTCTGTTTCCTGTACCCTGCCACCGGCGAACTGACAGGAAGTGAGCACTCAGTGCGAATCTCCTGTACCAAGGTCCGCGCCGCCCGGCCACGCTACATTGCGTGACTGGCAGGAGGGAAGTGCACAGCGCCGGTCAATTAAATCTGGCGCCCCATGGGCTGGTAAACCCTAGACGACTGCCTAAGTCGCCTATAGGATGCGTCGGCCCTGGTAAGAGCATTATGGGAGATGTATAATCTGTCATGGCGAGGTTGCCTACCGCTGATGTAGCGTAAGGTTAGAGTCAGGTTAATGTAGGTATACAGTTAGAGTTGGTATAAGGTAAGGGATAGGGAAGGAAGCATTCTGCTGGGGAAGAAGTCCCGAAGTCCCAAAGTGTCGAAGCCCCGAATTTCGGAACGCTGAACCGAACCGAATATTTTCCCCATGCACATCCCTAAAAGAAAGCCTTTTATGTATTGGGGCACTTAAAGAGAACCCCTTAAATTACAGTGGAACAAAGAAACTCATAGCACAAATTCTAGGTTTTATTTTGCTTGTACAATTGCCTCTGTCGTTAAAGACCCCTGACCCTCTGCCCAGTGTTTTCATTCTAGGAAAGCAGGATGCCGTGGAAAATCACAATAATCTTTAAAGATTTGAAAAAATTTGAAATTTGAAATTCACTGTGACCCATTGTACAGCGCTACAGAATTTGCTGGCGCTATATAAAAATAATTATAATTCTCACTTTAGTGAATAACTCTGTACAAACCTAGCTGATTGTAAAAAATGTTACTCCAAAATTGTCACAAATTGAAACCTGAATAGTAACATATAGCCTAAACCAACCATAGGGTGATAATAGCAGCGTTAGAGAGCTTTTCCAAATCAACAGTTTTGCCTCTCAAACAACCAAACAATCCATCTGCATAGAAAGCCACATGGAATTTCTGCTAAACCCCCAGGTACTGCACACATGATCAGAATCTGTCTCTCTAGCTCCCTCTGTCGCAGGTAAGTGGACATTGCAGGGCAATGCACCGGAAGCACGTGTGGCGACGTTCGTGCCGACATGATACTCCCGGGCTGCTCTCTGCGTACCCGGGGCCACGGCAGCCGGCACATCGCCTGAGGAGTTCCGGTCACCGCGGATAATATGTCTCAGGACCCCGATCACCCACCGGCCAAGAGATTCAAGCCGGGCTCGCCTCCATTTCACGCCAGCCGGAGAGCGGCCATGCAGCCCGGACCCAGGAAGCCCCCGGTGCCCATGGAGCTGCAGCGGCGGAGCCTCCCCATCTACCATGTCCGAGCTCAGCTCATAGCACAGCTCCGGCAGCTGGACAGTGCGGTCATCATCGGTGAGAGGCTAAAAACACCCTGCTATCATTGCTGGGGCCAGCTCTGTTACCATGGAGGCTTTATACATTACTGGTCCTGGACAGCAATATTGGGTCACCACGAAAACCACTGGCCAACCCCTATCATTCCTATCCAGGAACCACACAGATATGTACACATTCCAACATACACATTCCAGGAACACACAGATATGTAAACATTCCAACATAAACACAGATTGTGTACACATTCCAACATACACGTATTCCAACGTGCTTATTCCCAGAAACACACAGATATGTACACATTCCAACCATACACTTTCCAGGAACACACCGATATGTACACATTCCCAGACATGGGAATGAAACTGGCAGTATACATGTAAAACGCACAGACAACACACCCATCACACACATTACACAGCCTCCACACATTACAATATTGTGAGATTTATTACAGTGGAGCTCTGTGATACTGTCGTAAAATATATTATTCTGTGCTTCATAGCTGTGGAGCTCTGTGATACACCAATGTGCATATTATTGTGGAGGAGCTCACTGATACATTCATACGTGCTGTATGTTACTGTGAGTTCATAAAGACTGTGTTGGAATTTAACCGAAATGCCAACCCAGTCAAAAGATATCATAGGACAAAGTAAGTGACTATTTTATCTGATGTATTTTTTCCTACACTCGACAAATAGGTGGATCTGCTTCTGTCAAGCCTTCATTTGTCGCTCGTGATGGTTGAGGGGAAAAGTGTTCTGTGGCAAAAATGTTTTAAAGCAATGATCTTTGTGTTTGTATGTGGCACTTCTGTGTATGTGTACTATGTGTGAGAGGTGGCAGAATGCATCTTCTAGTGTAAGTAAAAGTTATTACACTAGCTTTTTTCATATTGAAAAGCATTGCCATGGTCAGTGGAGTACTTCTGAATCCATTGCTTCTGTTTGGGAATTATTCATGGCTTTCGGGAGCATCATACTGTGCGTTATGTTGCCGAACGTAAAGACTTTAGATAATTGAACTTTTCAATAAGGAATCTCTAATAGCTGTCAATCTGACAGTTCTAGTTCTTGGCAGAATGTAACCATTGAGAATGCCCAACTGAGGCTTTCAGCCAGTTAGTCGGCCTTGCATGACCGGGTTTAGCTCAGTGGAGCTAACAGAAGGTCCTTGCAAAGCTGCTCCACATGCACATGGCAGATTCTAAGTCAGTTGTCAAACCTATTGCAAATGTGTATTCCTGATACTATAGTTTTGAAACTAGAGGTTTGTGGTTAAAAAAGGTCTAAACGTTTGCAGAAAGGATTGCCAGAGGCAATAAAGAAAATACTTTTTATACATTTGAAAGTGGCAGATTTGTAAACACTCCCCCCCTTCCTCTCCCTCACCCCCCGAAAAAGAACATAACAACAACAACAACAACAACAACAAACAGGTAAGGAGAAATGAGGAATATTTTGATGGGAATACAAGAAAATGCACCAGAAATAAAACCACAAAAATGTTAACATGAAACTTCTTTTATTAGAACAACATTAATAGCCCAATGATGAACAGTAATTTTAATTTCTAGAGCATTTAAATTTGCTGTACAGCATTGGCCTCTTCGTTTTCAAGTAACAATTTTCTTTCTTTTTAAGCACCATTAATAGTAATGACTAAATAACTGTAAGTCTGATTAATGTTCTACTTTGTGTAAATATTGGTGTTTATTTTGCAGGTGAGACAGGCTCTGGTAAAACCACTCAGATCCCTCAGTACCTCTATGAAGCCAGCATTGGGCGACAAGGTATGATAGGTGTGACACAGCCTCGGAGGGTGGCTGCTATAACCCTTGCAACGAGGGTCTCAGAGGAGAAGAAAACAGAGCTAAGTAAACTTGTAAGTAACTGCACTGCTGTGCTTTTTAATCACCAGCGTGCCCCCTTTTGCATTCTGTTTTAATTTGCTGATAAACCGAGAAAAGACAGCAACTAAAAAGCATGCCCTTTGGGTATTTTAAACTCTGGTCTCTTACAAGTTTTAGTTCACGTTTTTTGTTTTTTTTTATTACAAAGTGAACCTAGATTCTTTGCCTATCAGAATGATCCTTCCCACGAGGGCAGTTGAGAACTGTAATGCTAGCAAGGCAAATAATATAGCAAACCTAGATGACCTTTTGGGCTTTGGTGGGCCTGGTCATTGAGATGTGGCTGATATGCCTCTAGGCACTTTTGGGAGGCCATAAGAATTTTCAAGCTAACCATAATTTAGTTCTATTGCTTGAGATTCTTAGATTCCTTCCCAGCATACCCCTCCCTTGTCACATTGCTTCCTTGGTCCCTTTGTGTCCCCTAAACTTCTTGTTCTCTCATGATTTCTCTTCTAATTTCTTTATGATCTTTTCCATATATATATGGAATACTCTTATTCTGCCTTGCTTGTGAAATCTGATTTCACATATACATATACAAATATTAATAATGAGCACTAATTTTGCTATTTTGTCTTGGCTTTTGTGACTGATAATATTGCCATGCCAGAATGTATGGCTATATCTTTACATTAAATACAGGGTTTACCATATCCACCAGGGACACATATCACATATACATACTGATGGCAGCACATGAAAATGGTTTCTCTGTAGTAAGAAGGTGTATTAGATTAAGCAATTGGGCAATGAAGAATCCTGCATTATACGTACTGCAGGGCAACCCTTTAATACATTTTCAGAAATATGACAACATTTGATTTGTCCCTGAAAACATGATGGATCTGGTCATCCTGATTTTAAAGTAGATGTATGTTTTAGTTTATATAATGCTCTCATATACTTATTTAGATTACTTTATACTTCCTTTTGCTTGTAAAATAAAGTCCCATACAAAGCTCTAATTATAATTGTTGAAATCTGAGCAATTCAGAACTAGACTTGCTAGAATTGTGAATGTTAGAGCAGCTATGAAAACTGTCACAGCAATGGATGTCATCTATTTGTACAATGGCCCTATACAATTGCATGTGATTTCTCTTTACCACAGGGTTTGACGGTTGTTTTTTTGCTATGGTTGGTAAAGCTCCACACTTTATAAAAGTGTGAATTGATGTTTAATTTTGTTTTAAATATGTTTATTAGAGTCGCCATAGAGCGTGGGCAGGCATTTTTTTGAATCGGTAAAAGTAACATAAGGGTGCCTGCGCAGAGGCATATATGTCAGAGCAGACAAGTAATATAGAAAACTGAACATACATAGATTAGCAAGATTTGGTACATCAAGGGCATTCAATCGGCATATTAGCGCTTTTTGCAGGCTGTTTAGTCGTCCGAGCCATACCTAAAGTAGATGAAGTGTACATGTACTTTGCGTATTCTAAATTTAAATGAGTTAGATCAAGGGCACGTTTAACATATATATTAACGCTTTATGCAGGCTGTTTGGGCATCAGTGCCGTACTCGTGTCTAACCCTAAATAAGCGTTGTGTATTAACTGGTGCGTGCAAGTGTTGCGTGTTTGTTGGTTACGTGGGTGCTTTGTGTTAGCCGTTCGAGCCATTATCCCATGCCAGTAGGTGTATGCCTGTGGTCTGTGTCAGCAGGTTGTATGCAAGAGTGACGTGACCGCTGGCTTGTGTCAGTGCTTTGGGTTAGGTACGATGCGAGATTTCTGGGACGTTGGGACGTGCAGTGCAGTTATTGTGCTGTATTCATTCAGTACATCTGCCTTGCTGATATATGACCTGATAGGACATTGTACATTGTATGCAGTGTAATATTACTAGTATGGGCATTTCAGAAAAAAGTCTCAACCATTATTTAACTTCAAATAGTGCCTGGAAATGCAGGTGGTAACTAGCATTATAAAAAAAAAAGAGTGCTTCGTATGCAGGATTTTTAGAGGGTTAAGCATAGGTAAACCAACAAATAAACTATATATATATTGCCTATGGGCACCCACATTTAAGAGAAGTGGCAAGTTTGGCCCAATGTAGAACGCATTGTAGTAGCCCGGCTTATCATACAGTAAAGGTCGTCAGACCTACGGAACTTTGCACACATGAAAGATTATAGCTGTACAGGACGTTATAATAGTCTGGTAAGGGCCGTCTGTGGCACAGCAGCAATATGACCCCCAGCCCGCCGAGCCCCCATCTGTCTCCCCCAGGCAGGTCTCAGCCCGCCAGCAGGGCTCTCCATGGCTCTGTGGGCACTCAGAGGCAGGTGCCGTCCACATGACCCCCACACCTAGAGTCTACGAACTGTCTGCCTCCTGCACCTCCCCAGAACCTCTCAAGCCCCTGTGGAGCGTGTGCCCCCATGTCTCTCCTGGCGCCGGCCACACTCTTGGGGATGGTGCACGTCGGTCACGGCCACCGGTCCGCCGGACAGCCCGCCACCACCTGGTCCACAGGGCTCACGGCAACAGGGACAAGTTCCTCTGGGGACCCCTCAGATCCAGAGGCCAGGGCATCTACTCCCCCTGCGAGCTGGTTGCCGGAGAATCCATCCGGGGGCCGGCAGCACCGAAGGCCACACGTACTGTCCAAGCCGGGCCCCCACGGTAGGTGAGTATGTTTTGCTGTGTCCCGTCTCAGAGCGGTCTAGAGCGCAGTTAATGGGGTTCCAAGCAGTCTTTTGTAAGGTAACTTCCGCTGTGGCTGTACCCATATCGGTACAGTGCAGTCTCCTGACAGGCTGTTCTGCAGGCAGCCTTTGCCAGTGTAGGCGATCGGCACAACACCAGCCCGGGGGCTCCCGCCACCATAAGGGCCGCCGCCATGAGGCCGGGGTAACCCCCGCCGACCATGGGGGGGGAGCGGGGCCGTGCCGCCGGCAGGCACCGGCCGTGTAATGTCAGTCACTCATCGTTGGCGCATAGGGCTCTCTCACGCCGTCGGCCCTGCTCAATTGCCTCACGAGGCTCCCAGCTAGGAGTAGGCCGGGGTTATCAGCACCCACCTTCCAGTTTGCCAATGGTGGTTATCGGGTGTCTGTCTGATGCTGGGGTTATGCTCCTTGCCGGTAGTGCGAAGTTGTCGACTTTGGGGTGTTCAGCACCCACTTTTAGTGCCTTTTTCTTGTGCTCAGGTCTGGAGCTAACGCTCATGGCTGCCGGTCGGCCCGGCGGCCCGGCCCCGCCCCCCTCCAACTCCCTTGATGTTTAATTTTTACTAACTGAAAAATGCTACTTGGAGTCTGATCCCTGTAAATGTGTTGTTGTTTTTTTGTCCCTCTCTGTGGTCATCCTTTCCTCCATTTTGCTAGGTAAAAGTGACCCAGTTTTCTTGTTTGATCATACTTAAACATGAATTTAATTTGTCAGGTGGGATACACAGTACGTTTTGAAGATGCCACATCAGAAGAGACAAAAATCAAGTTCCTCACTGATGGAATGCTGCTCCGTGAGGCGATTGGAGATCCACTTCTACGCAAATATAGTGTCATCATTTTGGATGAGGCCCACGAAAGAACAGTGCATACTGATGTGCTCTTTGGGGTTGTAAAAGCTGCACAAAAGAAAAGACGGGAGCTTGGGAAACTACCTCTCAAAGTAAGAACAGCCTTAATCTAAAAGGGTGAAAAGGTATTTTGACAATATCATACAAAGTTAATATCCTGTTATTTCAATTCAGCAAATCCCACTTTATCCTCCATTCAAAGAGAATCAAATGAATCGCTTATCTGAAAAATGTGCAGACGGCTGATCTCTTTACTGCAAGAAACGTAGTGAATAAATAATAATCAATATGTTAGTTTTAATAAAAAAAAACAAAAACCCAACAACTTTTGTTTGTTTGAGTAGCCTGCATATGTACATCAAAACAATCAATTCAGTCTGTGGTTATCAGCACAGAGATACACTGTTGTGTTATACGGGAAATCCTCCTCTGGGCATCACTCCTGCTTGCCCTTCCGCCTAAGGGAAAGCAAAGCCTGCAAGGTGAAGGATGAGGGGCAGGCTCTGTGTGAGTGCAGCAGCGCAAGAAAGTGTGCCAGAATTATTTATTGTAGAATTAACTGGCATGACAATGTAGACAGAGAACAGATGTTTTAATTGCATATCAAAAAGCCAACATAAGGTATTGGTGACTTTTAACCTGTTACGGGAAGGAAGTATGTACTTCCCAAATGGGGTTATGCAGTTGAGTTGTGTCTAACAACACATGTAACACCCACTGAAAATATGATTTGTGATTTCAGCAAGAGACAGGGGTAATGGAAATACAATAAAACATGAGCTTTTAACTGTATTAAGGGAGAAACACTTAATTGTATAATGTGAGTCAAGCCAAGTGGTCAGATAACTGGAAACCCATATAAGTCATGACAGGGTCACATTAAATAGCACGTGTTATGATAGTAGAGGAGATGTATATTGCTCTCTACTTACTACCAGTGTTGCATTACTGCAATGTTCCTCATCTGGCACCCCATTCATTGCTGTTTTCATACCTTACAGATAATCATTATGTCTGCCACCATGGATGTGGATCTGTTTTCTCAGTACTTTAACGGTGCTCCGGTTCTTTACCTCGAAGGTAGACAGCATCCCATCCAAGTCTTCTACAGCAAGCAGTCACAAAGTGACTATCTTCAAGCTGCGCTGGTCACAGTCTTCCAGATTCATCAGGTATTGGTTGTCAGACTCGGCGGTCATGAGATAAGTGTAAAATCTGAATGCGATATCTGTATATGTTCATA
The DNA here is from genome assembly GCF_036172605.1 of Pelobates fuscus. Taxonomy (NCBI): domain Eukaryota; kingdom Metazoa; phylum Chordata; class Amphibia; order Anura; family Pelobatidae; genus Pelobates; species Pelobates fuscus. The sequence continues at coordinate 281,143,042 of NC_086317.1, forward strand.
TTATCGTTAGTGGAGCGACTGATACCGCGTAATCTTTGCAACATGTGGGTCAGGAATCTACTACTCTACTAGTCTTGCTTGACGGAACAGAAGATGTCATCTGTTGTCTTTGGGCAACAAAAGAAGTCAAAAGCCGTACACATCACAATAACGAATGTGAAACATAATCTAATGTTGCTAGCAGGGTGCAATATTTGGTGATGTAACTTATCTTTTTATTGTTTTTATTTAACAATTTAAAGTGACACAGTAACAGCATACGTTTAATGGCACTGCTCACATCTTTGCCATTTTGGAGTTAAATCACTTTTGTTTTTGTTTATGCACCACTAACCACTTTTCCCCTAGCTCTGACTGACACTGCATACATTTAAAAAAAAAAAAAAAGTTTTATTTTCAGTCAGATGTGACAGTGCAGCCTGTTTACTGAACTTTGTGTAATAAGGTAGCATAAAAATGATTACTATGTTTTCAGGAAATGTGTAGAGGCTGTGTGAGTCAAAGAGGTGGGGCTGGAGCTGCAATTAAGTGGTTTAACTTCTTAATGGCAGAGAATTGAGCAGTGAGACTGTAGGATAGGTGTGCCCAATCAGAGGTGTACCTAGATGTGTTAAAACTACAGCTTCCATGATGCTTTGTCATTCTAAAGGCATGCACAGCATCATGGGAGTTGTAGTCCTACAACATTACGTTAAGATTGTTCAGGTTCTTAGAGTTTCCCATTGAGTAATTTGCAACAAATGTAACATACAACACAAATGTAACATACAAGTTATCTCTGTACGAGCAAACACTACAGCATTTGTGACAGAATGCATGCAACAACCACAATGAAAACACTTGCTTAGCCGTGCACAGCCTGAATCTCTTCACTGACATTTATTGACTATTTATTGAGCACTAATAACGTGTTCTATACTACATTTCTGGTTTAATGAGTGTTCTGTATGATTATTAACGTTTCAGAAAACCAAAAAAATCGCCCCTTCCCTGTTCCAAGATGTGCACTATAAAAATGCATCATAACTACAATTCTATATATACTGTGGTTAATATGTTGGTATAGAAATCCTATTATCATGCATTTTATAACCTATTACCCCCTTTAATCTATTTTTTGGTTATTAAATTTACCATTGGACATTCCAGGTCAGCTGTTAGTAGCTGTTGCATGACCCACTAACCACTGGAGATTTTCATGTAATCTTCAGCATTTAAGAATAAATGTATTCTGTCAAGTAGTATGACAAAATAAGTTAAAATAGCATAGTGACAGCGAACTTCCATTGCAATCAAACTGACTACATCACAAAGTATTCTTTGCTGCAAGAGAGCAGTAATAAAGGTGTTTGTCAAACATCTCTGCATCATCAGTTACCACCAGTAAGATTAATAACGATGATGGACTGACACATAGCCATCTTTACACTCAAGAAACTCCTAGAAGACCCTCCTTTGTAGTGTATGTAGTATATTTTACCATTATAATATTTTCACATACAGATGGTCTCTAACATATACCACTCCCTCCCATCATACTTTGAAAGCCACACATACAGGCCTCGTTTTAGCATTTTTTTATTTTTTTTTTATTAGCAATGTTCCATAATTAAAAATTAAAACCCCTATGCTATAAGCCAGGCCTTAAGTTACTGTCCACTGCAAGCCATAGTATGCTCAACAGGTGAATTTCTGTTTACCATGGCTACATTTTCACACCCAATTGGCTAGTGGCAAGTTAAAATTTTGAGCCCTGGCCTAGTTAATGGGATTTGATATTCCCATTACATATATCATAATGTACTTATAGCCTCCAATAGACTGGAAATGAATAACCATGATTTATCTATTAGATACACAAAATGTAGAGGGAAATTTGTTGATACATGCTTGTCTTTAAACGGTATACACATTTAACCCTTTGTTCTCATGATCCTTTTGATGTACTTGTCATGATGTTTATATGAATTATTTTGTTGTTCCCAAAGGAGGCACAGCCATCTCATGATATTTTGGTGTTTTTGACGGGTCAGGAAGAGATTGAAGCAATGACAAAAACATGTAGGGACATAGCAAAGCACCTCCCTGATGGCTGCCCACAGATGATGGTGATGCCTCTTTATGCCTCTTTACCACATTCTCAACAGCTTCGAGTGTTTCAGAGTACACCAAAGGTGAGTTTGTATATGGTGGTTACCATTGTTTGCATTGCAGTCCTTAAAATATACATTAAACATTACTACTGTATGTAAATGCTGCCATTGTTTGAGGTCTGTAGTTTTTATTATGCATAGACAAATAGCAGTCCTGGCTCTCTACATTCTAAACACATTTTTCCAATAATAGGTAATTTTGCATTTATTTAATTTTTTCACATATTAAAGTAGTTGGAATGGCTGGAGCAATGAAAACCGTAATGAAATAAGCTACTTAAGATGCTAATAAAATTAATCTGTTTCTTCAATTTTCCCCAAAATGCGTGTTTGAGGAGAACATAGTCCATGTGTAACGTCTCTTTAAACAATTGGTAGAAATGTGTTTTTTTTTTTTTTATATGTATTTAGGAGTATGGAGCGTAGTAAGATTTAATAGCAAAAACCACCCCTTTGTCTGCAACTGAAGTCATAACTTTGAATACCTTTTTCCAGAATGGAACTAGAATAGGGAATTTCTAAAAAAAAAAACATGTAGTTATGAGCCAAGCGCTGCACAGCACCTGCAGCACCTGCAGCACTGACTTGAGTTTTCAGTGAAAAAATGTGTAACTTTTGGAGAATGTCATACCAATTCATCATAATCTTATAGTTAATAATCAGTTTTTTTTTTGTTTTTTTTTGTGCGCAGACAAATAACATTCGCTTGTGAGGAACCCCAAAGGCAATCCTCTACCGTTCCACATTTATATATTACATAGGGGTATATGATAGACATGCACATTTTTGTTATCATTGAGTCGTACATGAAAATTAACAGGCGCTTTTGCGAGTGAGTCATTACAGGCTGGCCATTATAGTTAAATTAGGCTGAGTATGCCACTGGAGCCGGCATTGTGTGAAAGAGTATAAGTCCATAATCTGGTGCTTAAATGCAAAATGTTCATTTTGGACCAGTCTTGGTCCGTGAAGGACATCTGCAGAGCACCTTCCTAGTACGACACAAATTTTAAATACTGATATTGAGTCCCAAGCAAAAGCAATTTATATATACCCTGAGCCAATGGTTTTGCTCGAAAACCGTGTTGTTCAAAGGTCATAAGTTGCCTGTGTAAGAAGATCGAGAGAGAAAGCAATCTATAACAATAACATTTGTAGGTTGTCTACCGTGGATCAAGTATGGTAATGGCAACATGTCTTCATCCCAAGTGAGGGTTCTCACAAAGAGGGTTGCGCTCATAATTCCCTGTTGGGAAGGCAGGGTTATTCGTTGAGAGTGACAATTGTTTGTGGACACAATACCAAATTTTTAAGGAAGAACTGGGAGTATAAATAAATGGGAGCAACTTAACGTGTTATAGGTATGCCATTCCACAACCTGATCCAAATGAGCTACCTTGCTTCAGGAAAATAAGTAAGATGATAGAATTTAACTCTAGGCATGCTGCCCTTCCATGCATAATTCAAGAGAGCAGAATTCGGGGGCGGAGCTTGACTGCCGAGCTAAGCGGCCGCATGGACTAGGAGCTCCGTGGCAAAAACAAGGAAAAACCAGAAAAATAACGGATTGCAAACCCTCAAACGACTAACAGCGACACTTTACACCCCCCTACGTGCCATGGGGCGAAAAACAAGAAAGATACCCAAAGAAAAACCCATTCCGGGACTTACAATTGGGGACATGTGGAGACAGGCCCGCGAGGCCCATGAGACCAATATGGCGGCGCTTCACGGAGGCTGCTCCGACTTCTCTGAAGATCTATCCGGAGATGAATGTCTGCCAACCCCCACACTGAGTAAGCCGACACAGCCGACTGGCAGCAGCCCGGACACCGCACCAGTGACCGTAGCGGTCCTCACGAGGCTGCTTGCAGAACATCACAAAGACCTGCGGGAAGATATCACGGCACTGAGAGGAGACCTGAAGGGTCTGACAACCCGCCTAAATGCACTCGAATGCACAACCGGCACCAATACTCAGGACCTCGGGGAACTTAAACGGGCTGTAAGTGATCTCCAACGGCAGCAAAAATTACACGAACACCGGATGGCGGAGCAGGAAGATGCCGGAAGACGAGACAATCTGAAAATCAGAGGGATCTCTGAAACAATCCCCGACACGGACTTACCACAGGTGGTCCAGCGTCTACTGGCCACTATTCTACCACCCGCTAAGGCTAACAAGATAGCCCTCACCAACATTTTCAGAATACCAAAACCACCCAAAGCGCCAACTGAAGCCACGCGAGACGTTATACTCGCCTTCCAAACCAGGAGGGATAAAATGGCGGTCCAAGCCGCCTTGCGGGGCAAGACACCATACCAGTTTGAGGGAATGGCGGTGAGCTTCTTTGCCGACCTCTCGGGAGATACCCTGGCCTGGCGGCGGTCCCTCCAGCCACTCACCACACTTCTACGCCAACGGGACCTTAAATACAGATGGCAAGCGACCCACATACTTACAGTACAGTTGGGACCAGACTCCCACCGAGTCAGGGAACTGGACGACGCAGCCCCGCTCCTGCAAGCGCTGGGTCTCCCTCCAGACATCCTCAATCAGGCAGACCCTGTGAGGGCAACTCCCCAACGACTCTCGTGGGACCCCGAGAGATCCATCCCGTTCGTGCCAACAAGAGGCACACCTGATCCATATGTGGCACTCACCACCTGAAGGCGGGCACGGTACAGCACAGAAGAGAACAACCGACCTGACAATGAAACCACCTCCTGCTGAGGGACTCTGACACAGAGACTTTAGTTTTAAGGACTTTAACAAATGCTTTGAAAGGGCCTCAACTCTGATCCCAAACCCCCTCTTTAGTACACTTAATCTGGCTGACACATACACCTAGCCTGGGTCATCAACCCCCCCCCCCCCCCCAACACCAGGACACATGACCCCTATCGCACACAACACAACAAGCTAACACCAACCATCTGTTACCCAGCGAATACCACACAACGCTCATGGCACAGATAGAACATGCCATTCTGCTCACACGACAGGGCGCAACCTGAGATACGGATGGTATTGACCGGTCCTGTCAGACCACACATTACACCAACATGGCGTCCCTCCACAGTTCACCCCACCTTCCCCCCCGTTTCCCCCCTTCCCCTCTCCCTTTCCCCCCCCATTCCCTGTAGACGTACTACAACACTTCCCACTAAATTAGCCGCCTAACCAGCGATACATAGCGGTATGATGACTCCATACCAACCGCACTACTCAGGAGCATGACTATGCCAACACGTTCCCTTCTATATACAGAGCTCTCTTAACCAGATATTACCCTGTCTTAAACCAACATATGAGTTACCTAGCGATCCACAAAGGAGTTGCCTAGCATTCCACAAATCACACAGTGCTACTAGACTAGCATATTTCATACCACTTTAGAACGGGTACAGTTTAACCACGATGTACCTACGACCACGTAATGTAAGCAATGTCTACAATCTGTTAAGCAACGTGATTTTTGCTTCTTGTTTTTAGCTCTGATACCTGACGTATATTAACCCATGTTCTAATGTTATGGTTCATGGGTCCAGGACCTACTTCTGGCTTTAGGTGCAACTGACAGACCTAACAATTTAATATTGGCCAACTAGGCTTAACAGAGTGTATCAGTAATGCTTCAGTGATGATCTAATGCAATATCAGACCTAGCCTGCTTAAGCGGTAGATTTATTACAGAAGAGGAAACTGCTTAAATGTCAGAACTGACTTAGTCTGTATGTCTTATGAAACTACTGTACACGCTGCAGCCGCAATATTGACATGACTAATCAAACCTACCTACTAAGTTGACCCACAGTTCCTAGCTAAACGTAATCACCTATACGTATAGGGGCGTTACCTGTGTCATCGATAGACCAGACTATACAGCATCTAAACCTAATTATTACTAGCCGTAACTTTTGAGTTGTCCTTCATGCCTTCATTGTGACTAAGCTTGTTTTCCCTTTTCAAAAAAAAAAAAAAAAAAAGTGCAGCCTATCTTGAACTTATTTGTTAGCACATTGTCCTTACCATTGTGGCTCCTGTTATAAGTCATGGCGAATGTTTGTTATTACCACTGCACGCATAAAATAAAGAATTTTAAAAAGTTAATACTTAAACTCAGCATTAAAATCAATTATTATGCTACTGAATCAATTCAAGTTGTTAAGCAAAAAAATAAAGTCAATTAAAAAAAAAAAAAAAAAAAAAAAAAAAGAGAGCAGAATTCAAAGATGGCAACTGAATTGTATCTGCAGAGAATACGTTTGGGCAACAGTACATTAACAGTCTTAGACTTGTCAGTGTTAAGTTTAAGATAGCTCAGCTAAGCACATTTGAGACTCCAAAATATTTGAGAGAGAAATAGAAGGCTGTTCAACATAAAGTAAATCATCAGTCTACACTTTCAGTCCCATGCAATTGAATTAGAAAATGATGGTCATGGGAAACCGTTCTAAGGTACAAAAAGCTGTAGAGACCAGGAATAACCTTGCCTGCTCCATTCATGATATTGACCTCATCTGTAAGTGGCCTATGATAGGGGACACTCAAGACCCCTAATGCACTTTAGCTTACTGAAGTGCTTTATGTGTGAAGGGTGTATCTTTGTTTTCATTTTACAAAAAGTACAGATTTTAATAAAATAAAAAAAAACCTTGTTAAATGCAATTGGCTATCAGACAGTCATGTTACTTCCTAGTTTTGTTAGCTCATTGGAGCTAAACTGAAGAGACAGACCATTGCTCAGAGCACCTGCCTTGAAAAAACTTCTCATTGAGCTGTTTTGAAGATGTGATTTGCACCATTTACAGGCTGTATATACCCCAATGAAAAAAATGCATAATTAATTAAATGCTTGTTTTCCATGGGAGTATATCTACTAAATAGTATTTGATTTTTAAGAAGAAAAAAAAAATGAAAGAAAAAGGAAAAAAAAAAAAGAAACAAACTCTAACTGTGGTAAACATGTTGTATAATAATGGTGGAATTCAGAGTCCCCCTTGGGGTCAGCCTCTGCTTCCTCAGATGGGTGGCCTGGCAGTTGAGGCTCTCTGGTTTTCTCTCGGAGTAAATTCCCGAATGGTTGCCCGGGACAGGCCTGTTCCAGTTGGTGGTAAGGCCTGCAGTATGCCCGTTGATTTGGTGCGATTGCAGCTCCTGATATCCCTGTGCTCTGTGGGAAGTCTACCATCTGTAGGAAATCTCTCTGGCACGAAGGTGTTGCAGGAGAGGCTGCAATGATTTCTGCCATGTTGGGGTGCTCTTGGTGAGGTCTGGGAATACTGTTAGCGAGGAGCCCTCAAACAGCAGGGGGGTTTTCCCTCGCAGAGCGGCCAGGATTGAGGCTTTATCTGGGAGGGCTTGAAATCCAAGTATGAGGTCTGCTGTGGCCGACGCTGGCGCTCTGGCTGGCTTTGGTAGCCGGAACTTACCATCCAGCTTCAAAGATTTCACCTGCTTTGGTGGGAGCAAGACTCCAAGAACAGCGCCTTATCTAGTGGGGTAGGTCAGCGATTTCAACTGACTCAGGTATCCCCCGGACTTTCAGGTTGTAGCGTCTTCTCTGATCTTCTAAAGCATCCAGTCTATCTGATGTGGCGATCGGCTGCTGTGCCAGGTCTGCTACCTGCTGTTCCACCTTGGTGAGTCTGGTGTTGTGAGTACTTGAGCAATCTCCTCTTCATAGCAGGCCATGTCTGCCGTCAGGTCTTTGAGTAGCTACACCAGCATCTTTTTAAGTTGGTCCGCAGTGACCGGGTCCCCGGCTTTCTGTGGTTTAATTATGCGGTGTGGCATTGGCTCAAAAGATGCTCCTTCCAAAAGGTCCGAGGCAAACTCCTCCGAGGAGAGGTCGTCGGCCAGTGCCATTTTAGACCACGCGGCCTGTTGCGAGTTCTGCAGCATGTCTCCTATATCCCTGCCATGGGAGCTTTTTTTCTGCTTTTGCTTTTTTTGTTTTGCGGCCCATAGTTTACCTGCTTGCTTTAGTGAGGTTTGTGGGGTCTTTTAGGCTCGGATTCAACCATAAAAAGCCACGTTTAGAGCAGGTTAGAGCCAGAGCTCAAAGAAGTGTGAACACTCTGTTGCCCTGCTAGCTCTGCCCCACGACAAGACATTCTTTACACATCGGCCAAGAGCTCAAAATCTCTGTTTAATAACAATATCGGAAGATAGCTGAGAATAGTTATCCTATAAACACCAAAGAATGTTGTCAACAATCTTTCTTTAAAGAAATTCTTCCTGAAGGGAATGCTTGACTCTCTGCTCCATGCATCTGCTGATGCTAAGCAGGCAGGCCAATCCTTGCTGGCTTTACACCTTCAATGACTAGACTGACAGCAGTCTATTAACAGTCTGGGATAATATTTCCAGAAAACTACAGGATTTTATTTAATATAAATATAGTCATGGAGAAAACAAAAGACAACAAATACAGGGTGCGCTGGATAAAATAAACGAAAATGGAAAAACGGAAAGGAAAGTCTCTCTATAGGTACAGTGTAGACCTTGAGTAACTGTTCTTCTGTTCTCGCTTTGGAATCGCAGTAGTTGGATATGAAACACATAAGCAGAGAAGGGGGGGGGACCAACTTGAAAAAGCCTACTGTTTGGCGAAACGCGTTGTGTATTTTTACTTTGTTTTATATTAAAGTATTTTGTTACTACCTTTTACTTTGGGTTAGTTCATTTACTTTATATGTTGCTGTTTTATCCTGGCTGATTTTTTATCATCATTTTTAACAAGATCCAGTACTGCAAAATAAATCTTTGGTGGGGATTATTCCACCTACGCTTGGTTCATAGAGCAGTGTGGCTGCTCTGAACACTGTAAGTACGTTTCTTTTTATTTCTTTATCATTTTTACATATGGAAAACACTATGGGCCCTTTCTTTTGATCTTATTTTTCATAAGACCGGCACTACAAGCATCACTAGAGGAATATCCTATACGTGGGGAGTTCAAATACCACTGTATGCTGTTTTACTTAGAGCTGGTTATAGCTCTTTAGATTGTAAGTTGGCACTCTTAGGACCTCTGTGTTGTCTGTTGTTGCAGTATTACCAAAGTTATTGCACCATTGGGTTTTTCCCCTTTATATATTTTATATGCGGACGTCTGTCTCAGAAGTTTTAAAGAATCGTGTGGAGACTCCAATTGCCCAGTAATATCCTACATGTGGGGAGTATCAAATACCACTGTAAGCTGTTTTACCTAGAGCTGGGCTTAGCTCTAAAAATTGTAAGTTGGCATTTCTCTACGTCTGTGTTGTTCGTGATCCTCTCAGCAATACGGTTTTGCACTATTGGTCCCCCCCTTCTCTGCTTTTGTGTTTCATATCCAACTACTGCGATTCCAAAGCGAGAACAGAAGAACAGTTACTCAAGGTCTACACTGTACCCATAGAGACTTTCCTTTCCGTGTTTCCATTTTCGTTTATTTTATCCAGCGCACCCTGTATTTGTTGTCTTTTGTTCTCTCCATTCTCTGAAGGGTTTGAGGGTTACCCTTCCTCTCAGGTGTGCAGCTTTATTCCCCCTTGTGATCAGTACTATAGCGCTGTTCCCTTCCCACCTTTTCTCACTATAAATATAGTCATATTTGCCTTAATTTTCCTTTCCTGACAATTCTCAATGGCAGTGTTAACTGTAGGTTAGCTCTGCCTCTTTAGTTTAATAAAACACAGAAATGTGCAATTATTTTTTTCCATATCACTCACCTCCACTATGGTCCCTAGTCTGTGTAACACTAAAACCAATGCGGCCATAGATAATATCCAGGAAGATAAAATGACTGTAAGTATTAATTTTACTTGCCTGGCAAACCATGGCAGCATTATTTGTTGGTTAATTCCTGATAAAATTGCAGAGTATGACACCATCTATTCCTGCAAACCTTCATCATCCTTCAAGAGTTGCACAATTTGTCCCATCAATGATGACTGTTTTACTCCGCTAACTCATTCCTGCAGTATTCTATCAATAGACATTCCAACTCACCTCCTGCTACGTTAATTCAGCAAAATAGTGGTGCTCTGAGGCTATTGCCTACCAGTATGCTAGTGCCCAAGGGGCATTTTCCCCTGCCACTGTTTCCAGCGCTTCACTAATGATGGAGAATAAGAGTGAAAATAAAAGGAAAATAAGGTCAAGGGTAAGGTTAGAAAGAAGCAGAAAATTGGATGCTCCAATTTTTTTTTATTTTTTTTTTTTTTTTAGCAATTGGCCATGAATTTAAAAAGTGGATGTTGACAATGTTGTGATTCTCTAGGAACGGAATTTCTGGTGTTTCTGGTGATGTGTGTACATCTCAGTAGAGTATTAATGTGGCAGCACTGCACATTCCAGGTTGATTAATGGCCTTGTGGTTTGTTTTTATTTTTCTGTAACTCGTTAATGTGTTTGTAACTCTTTAATTTAGACCGAAGTGCAAACAGTACAGTACAACAGTACACAAAAACACTGTTTTTTGAATGTCAGAATGCAAATTAAATTATGGTCCTTTTTTATCTTTATCAGGGTCACCGCAAGGTTATTCTTTCCACCAACATTGCAGAGACCTCTATTACAATTCCAGGAATCAAGTATGTGGTAGATACAGGCATGGTGAAGGCAAAGAAATACAACCCAGGTATGATTCCATAACTCAAGCGCTGTCACGGTCATCCTTTGTATATTCGCCATACACATGGTTTTTTTCAAGTTGTGTCTCGTATAAAAGTTATTGTGTAAATATGTGGCCTGTATGAAACCACTAACTCCTTCTTAGTTGACTTAATGTTAAATAACACATTGTGAGGAAAGTGACATATGCCGGAAGATAACATTCTGACTGAGCCTTACAAGACCTTCAGGGAAAAAAACCACAAGATAATAGTCTTACCATCATAGGAAAATATTTTAATGAGATGCATGTAAATAAATAAATCTCACATATTTTAAATATTAGGTTAGGAAGAGGAGAGCACTACCAAGTGCAGGGAGAAGGTAAGCAAGGCCTCAAGGGTAAACCCCACATGAATCTAGAACCAGAAGGGGGAAAAAATAAATCTTACTCCAGGGTAAAGTTTGGATAGTAGAAAGGAAGGCTAAAGAAAATTAATGAAATCTTTGAGACAACACTTATATTTAAAATACACACGACCAGACATATATGCAAGGGGTGTCCCTGACGAAATGCTTATTGGACTACGGTAGCACTTAATGCACACTTATTCCAAGTTCTCTGCCCTGCATTTCTGATTGTCTAGTAGTACGGGTATATGTAGGCACACAACTTTCTAGTGTGTGCCTCGAATCTGTGTGTAACTAGAGCGATTTTCTCTCTCTATGCACCCATGTAAGATAGTCTGTTTCTACATGTACTCGGGATTGTAGGGTATATCTAACGACATTGTTACTCTATCGTTCTACCTATTCACACCTTTCTTCAGAATTTACTGGGGTAGTCTCGATGACAATTGCTACAGTGATGTTATTTAGAGCTGTTGTTTACAGATTTAGGTACTTATGACCCCTGTTACTCTGATTTACATCCCACATTTAAACAATCTGTTGAGGAATGACTGCACATCCTTTAGAGCCCTCTATTGGGGAACATTACCAGGTTTAGTGGGTAAACATTTAGTTAATCTCCAAAATTCCTTTTTGTGGAGATTAGTCTGTTTACTGTGGTTTCCCTATGATGTCTGTTTAGATATTCTATGTTGGACTCTATATCCTACATATATTTTTTGAGCATCCCTGTGATAGTGTTTTACGTTTGGAATTTTTTTTTGTTTGGAAGACAAACCTAGTCTAGTTGCTTTAAGAAACAGCAAACGTATTGCATGTCGCTACATTTAATGTTTTATTATTTTTTTTCATTTAAATATTTTGAGATTCCTGCAAACATTATATAATGAATGTCTTAACAATACAACTGATTTATTTTCCATGTCTTCCTAGAGAGTGGTCTTGAGGTGCTAGCTGTTCAGAAAACGTCTAAAGCACAAGCTTGGCAGCGCACAGGGAGAGCTGGACGAGAGGACAGTGGGATATGTTATAGACTCTACACGGAAGAAGAGTTTGATATGCTTGAGAAAATGACCATTCCCGAGATACAGAGGTATGTATTAAAGCTATTTAGAGTTTTCACTTTTTCTGTGTGTAATATATTCCTATGTAAGGGGATTGCTATATGCAACTTTAAAAAATAAAGAAATGATTATGAATCCATAATTTATTTCACAGTTAATGCTTGTTTTTTTATAACTGAAAACAAATGCCGTCATTTCAGTGAGAGAGAATGTTAAAGTGGACATTTGTGAAAGTTTTTCTGTTTTTTTCCAGGTGTAATCTCGCCAGTGTGATGCTGCAGCTTCTTGTCTTGAGAGTACCGAATATCCTTACCTTTGATTTCATGTCCAAGCCCTCTCCTGGTGAGTATGTACAAAGCAGTAATCATATACAAACCAATACCTGCTTAACCCTTTACACAGTATTAGTTAAATACATTCCAGCTACTGTCATGTTCGTGTCTATGTAGTACTTTACTGTTCCTAAGCTCCTATTAAATTGTGGGATGAAATTTTTTTGGTTTCAGTCAGCAATTAATTTTTATTTATTTTTTTACTGTTATTTCACTGGTGAAAGTACCATAATGAGAGAGAAGCAATTTAAAAAAAAAAAAAAATTCAATTTTTGGGGGGCTGTTTTTGAAATAAAGTACATTGATATAAATGTTTTTTGCTATTTGTGGACATTGCAGTACACAAAGTTTATAGTGGCTTTAAAAACCTGTTTGCTTATATCACAGACTCTGTACGGGCTGCCATTGAGCAGCTGGATCTGTTGGGTGCTGTGGAAAGGAAAGAGGACCAGGTCATCCTAACACCACTGGGGAGGAAGATGGCTGCTTTTCCATTAGAGCCTAAGTTTTCCAAGGTAGCTGTGGTAGTATAACTTTGTTTTCAAGTCCTTAGCATGTCTCTACATAGTGGGGTGTATTCGGTAAACTAGAACCTGTGGAGAACTGACAAAAAGTTTTCGTTTAGGCTAAGATATCCAAAATCTATAGTGTACTTGGAAATCTTTTCCATCTCCACAATTTTGCAATTGTTTTGTCAGGTTTCCACAATTCCTAGTATTTACTTAAAGTACTTGACAAAATGTACATTTGTCCTTGAACACCAAATGTCTGATTTTTGACTCTCACCAATAGCTGCATAGCATAGGGAAGGCCACTTGATTGTCATTTTGGAAGGGTGTGTGAGTTAGATTTTTACTTTTTATTGTAATTAATGGATAAATTGGCTAGTGCACAGTCAAAGTGACATTTCCCTAGAATTTGTGATCGTATATTTACTTTTTATAAATATGTATTTGTGAAGTGTGAAAAGTGTAATTACGTGTAGAAATCCGCACTGCTTTATCCTGCAGCTGGGCACCTCCATCTTTGCTCCCGTTGTCCTTACAAGGTCTGTCTTTTGTACCTGGCAGTCAGCATAGAGAGAGAAACCTTTATTTTTTATTTTTTTTTTGTGTGCAACAACTAAGTAACATACGCACTTGCAATGCCACGACAGCACAGGCAAGTTAATTATTGACATACATAGTGGAATAAAGCATGGCTTGTATAAACATTGCACATTTTTAATTGGTAATTAGTCGTAATAGAGGAGTCAGGAATGTCTAACCGTTGAACTAACAGTCAAATTGTTTACCGAGATTAAAGTCTCGCGTGAAGGGCTCCCGTGTCTGTATGACGTCTAGGTGTAGTGCCCTCGAGAGGGTGTTATAGTCGAATGTTGGGAGCTAGTCCGGTTTGTCTAGGGCCCGTGTGTCCCTTATGGTCTTCTTATTCTGTTATGGGTTGTGTATGTATTTAGAGAGACATAGTGAATGCGTGTGAACCAGAAACCTATACCCACTGGCAGTATGCAGGGGTTGATGTCAGAGTGCCGTGTAAGGGCATGATTGTGTGTTCCAGTGTGCATAGGCTTTTGCATGGGGCCTAACCATAGGGGATGTCGGGGGGTGGAGGGGGAATGACGTAAAGTCATTCAGCGGTGAACACCATGAGTGTCGTCGCTAGGGTTTGGACTATCTTTGTGCACAGGTTATTCTGGAGCTCCAGTCAGGTCAGTACGGTCAAGGTGTTGGGAACAGGTGAGAACGAGGTGGCGAGTTAAAAAAAAAAAAGGAAAAAAAAATCGGAACATATCAACTTAGCGTAACGTAAAGTAAGGTGGCACATCATGTCACAGCTCCCTGTCCATTCCGCGGAGTAAAAGGGGTTATATTGTCCAAGTCCCAAAAGTGTTTCGGGAGAGAAACCTTTCTTAATTTTTCTTGCTTTGGTGTATTACCCTGACTGTGCCTAAATTAACAGGGTTGTGATGGAATTTACTAAATCTTCAATATAAATTTAAAATCAAGCATCACATAAAAATGAATAAATGCAGTTCTAGATGGTTTTCATGGTTTTATTCCAGGGGCATTGCTAGTGTCAAATGATACTTGGGGCTTTGGACCACTTCCCAAAGGTCCAAACGCTATCCTTTAACACCTGCAAGATATGCCTATAGGCATCACATACATAAACATGCACACAAACAAATACATAAACACGCACACATTCACAGATGCATACATAACATAAACACACACTAAAAATTAAATATTGGTTCCAATATCTCTTCCTATACCTTATGCCACTATGCTCTATGTCAAGGGTGGGGGGAAGCAAATGGTCAAATCATGCAGCGTCTGTGACTGCAAGCTTCTATAGCAAATACAGAGTGAGTTATTCAGGGCAATGAGCTGCCTGCCCTCTTCTGCTTCCTGATCTTTTTAGCCCCTGAATATATTGAGTGGTTAGATTTAAATGTAGTTCATGAATCTCTGTGGGTTACTGCTGCCAAGCAGCTCTCCCTCCCCTATCTCTCCTCATTGAGTCTTGGAAGGAATTGGAAGCCGCACAATGATAGAGACCTGGGGACGTATTATCTATTATATAACTAAGCATTCTATTTTTCCTTGAATTAAATGATTACAATGTTGTTCTCCTTACAGACTATCCTGCTTTCCTCAAACTTTCACTGCACTGAAGAGATTTTGACAATAGTCTCTCTGCTGTCAGTGGACAGTGTTCTCCATAACCCTCCTGCTAAACGTGATGAAGTACAAGCCTCTAGGAAGAAGTTCATTTCTAGTGAAGGTGACCATATCACTTTGCTCAACACATATCGCGCCTTCAAAAACCTGGGTAAAAATAAGGTAAATCCTTTACATTGTTTTGTAACAGTGTTCAGACGGTATATTTCCAACAGATTATGTATATCTTACCAAACTATACCAATTAAGCTATAATTACCATTTGATGGGACCATTTTTCACCAGTTTCAGTTTTGAAATTGTATCACATTTTTATCAGGACGGCAAATATACTTCTATCTTGTTTTATTAGGTATATACCTTTAATGTGTTCTACATTTGTAATTGTAGGAATGGTGCAGAGAGAACTTCATCAACTCCAGGAATATGCTGCTGGTTTCAGAGGTCCGTTCCCAGCTCAGGGACATTTGTATTAAGGTATTTGCTCCCCTTTTCATGTTTATTTGTAATCATGTGTTTTCAGTACAAACACACATTTATTCCACAAGTCAGAACATAACAGAAGAGTATTATGATTGGACGGCTGCAAAACGTTCCTTATGGTATTTGTAAGTTAATTTTGATGATAACCATTTGTGTCTTACGCAAATCTTTTCATATTACTTGTTTTTCTACATTTATTGACTATTTTGTAGTATTTATGTACAGATGTGTATATACCCCTTTATTCTCAGTATATAAACTTCTAAACAAGTTATGTCTAACGTAATCGGATGTAAAGTATATTTCCAACAGTGGTTAACGATGGGAGATATGTGTTAAAACATTATCTTTATCTGTAATAATAAAATCACAGATGCTTTCCCCTTAAGTAAATACAATAAAAACTCTGTCAAGAAGCTTCAAATTGCCTCAATCTCTACCATAGTGGGTGTTTATACCAATGCCAATACAGTGAATCTGATTTGTCTTTATTTTACAGCTATCAATGCCCATTGAGTCTTCAAGAACAGACACTCGAAATATCCGCCAGTGTCTGGCTCACGGCCTGTTTATGAATGCAGCAGAGCTGCAGCCTGATGGAACCTACACCACAGTGGACACTCACCAACCTGTTGCCATCCATCCTTCTTCAGTTCTTTTCCACTGCAAGCCAGCCTGTGTCATTTACAACGAGCTCCTTCATACATCCAAGTGTTACATGAGAGACTTGTGTGTTGTGGATGCAGACTGGTTGTTTGAGACAGCTCCAGAATATTTTAGAAGGAAGTTAAAAACTTGCAAGAATTGAACAGTTATTTTGAGAAAATAAAGTGGACTTGTTATTAAGAGAAACTAATTTTATCTCAGTCAGCATTGGTAGATCATTGTAAACAGATAATTTATCTTCTTGCTAATGTTTTTAGCAAATTCAAACTAGGATCAGTTTCTGTTGAGCTGTGTTATTTGAAAACAAAGTTCAAAAAGATATTGCATGTTCAACAAATAGTTATCTTAAAGGGTTATCCCAACCATCAAAACCCCTGTAGTGGTTATAATGCTAGGAGTCCCCTGGCCACGTTTCCCAGTAATGGGGCAAACTGTTTTTTTGCAATTGGTTTTCCCTCTTACCTGGGTGTCCACTGGCCGCCTAGGGTCCTCTATGGCCGGTGATGGTGCATCCAGCTTCTGCTGAACCTGTGTGTCTGTCTCACTAGCCATTCATTGGCAGAGAGTGTCAGCTGACTACTCCCAGCCAATGAATAGAAATATGCACAGAATTGGCATTAGCCAGCCCGAAACTCTCAGGCTGACTAGTGTCACCCCACGGATATTGCCAAGTTAAACCTCTTGCAGCAGAGGAGTTAAATTCAGTGTGTGCATTTTTTCATAGCGAAGTGCTGTACATACAGACTCCCAAGTCATTGAAGTGGAAATGGTGCTCTGAGTAACTCTTTAAAACTATGAGAAAATCAAGCCTACTTCTAGCCATTTAGTATTAAATAACCTGAAGCAGGACTACATATTTAGCAGTGCACTAAATTAAATCTCTTAATTACCATCATCAATTTTGTTCTTAACCTTATTTTACCAGGCTGCTGCTGTATAGTTAATTGCAAATGGATTTTTAAATATATATCTAAGCTATGTATCATAACTTATGGTAGCGCCATTTAGATCTCTTAGCATCCATTCCTCTTATTACAAGTCTATTCCCCCTGCCTGTAGTGATACAAGATATTTCCAATTATTATTTTTTTTATTCGTGTTTATATTAAACAAGTGATGTTTAAGGAATATCAATATCAAACCTGATTTAGAGGAGAGTAACATTAATTTAATTTGGTTGTCCGTCTCTTAGCTCTCCTTGCTGTAAGATGGCCTATGTTAAGTATAGTATTAGAATATATTTTAAGTGAATGACACCCCAATATGGTAAATGAGCTGGTCACATCCTAGAATACTGGATGACATGGTCCCCTTTTGGTATGCATTTAAGCTATACAATACTCAGAAATATATGGGTGACAATAAATATGCTTACATAAAGATATTTTCTTCCTACAAGATGAATGGTTGTACACTTAGCTGCCCAGGTGCACAGTAATTCTGGTAAAGACACCTCAGTCGAAATACAGAAATAAATATTTGAAAAAAGTGAACCTATGCATATGCTTGCAATTTACCTAGGACAGTGTGGATGTGGAATTTTATTTGCTATATATATATATATATATTTCTGTTCATGACTGGTGCACTTTAAAGCATTCTTGGATGGGTGCACAATCTCTATTTGGATAGTCCAAAACAACTCATTTAATGAGTGCTAGAGTTGGTTAGTTCTGTTGAATAGCAGTTTACCTTTAACATTCTGGTATACTTATTTTGAATTTTATGATTGTAAATGTAATTTCAGTGATTAGCTATTTCATTTTTTTAAGGTCTTACTCTTTTATATAAATGCATATCTATATGTCAGTAGTATTTTGCTATACTGTATTTGATAGTAACATATCTTGCTAACTTTGTTTTTCCATCTGAGGAACTAATATTGCTACAGATCAACGGGTTAAAACATAGTCTTTGCCGTGCTTTGCAAGACCATTTTAGTTGTACAAGCTGCTCTCTATTCTGTGTTGGTAAGGTGTGCTTGCCAGTTTACCCTGTATACTAGCAGCTTACTGCATGTCCGTGTAGGAGTAAAAATAATTCTTAGATAACTTGTAATATAAGAAGCACAGCCCCACAATCGCACAATTAAAGGAACATTTAGTAATACTGTTTACAGAAAAGAATAATCATGGGTTTGCCTAATCAAAAGAATAACCACTCTGGTTTGCCTAATACTTATCTTTTCTTTAGAATAATCATGGGTACCGATTTCTCCCCCGCAATAAATGATTTGCTTTCCATGTCACTCAGCCTTCGGTTGGAAAAATTCACTGATTTGCAGGGTTTCTTCCACCTTGTTCTAAAAGCAGGTCTGGTTGCCCCTTTAAAGACAACAACGTCAAATGCAAGCGACTGTATTTACATGAACACTTTAAGTAGCCAGAAAAGTTCACATAGTAATGAATGTGTGCCTTGTTGATGTTTAAAAGTCAGTTCATTTAAAAAGAAGATTGCTCAGGGATGAATATGCGTTTGGACCTTCGTAAACTATTAAAAAGAGAATATTGATACAGTTCCACTTTCACAGTGTAACATACTCACGGCTGTTGAATGATGTGTATGTTAGTGCAGATGAAGCCCTTCCGAGTGTACTTTATCCTATAAACTTACAACAATTCTGTTTTAATTATAAAAATTATCAATATTTTCAATTATTTCATTATTTAATAAACATTAAGATGAATTACTTATTAAATATACCTGTTAATTGCATATAGAGAGGAGAACAATCTTTGTCTTTCTTCCAATGCATGCCCTGGTGGTTTGTGGCAAGATTGAATGGGACTGAGATGCCTTTTACATTTTTAATATGCATTTAGTAGAAATCAGAGCATCATCTGTAAAATAAATAAAATGCTATCACGAGTTATAGGTGATTTAAGTGTTTTATGCATTGACGTAATTTCCTAGCGAAGTGTCAGATTCCCTTTAATTAGATTTGATGGTACTGTGTAGTGAAATTTTTTTTTCCCCAACACTGGTAATCAAGACTGATCAGATATAAATATTGTACCACCTGGGCTAATGCAGAACCCAGGTGTTGAGTACTTGTTAAAATCACTCACGTGCACTCAATTAGTTTTTAATACATTTTGTGAAGTATGCTCAAAAAGTATTGACTGATAGGCACGTCATGATTTACTTTCCATATACCTGCAATAATACAGACTTATAGTATATTGTTCCTTGTGATAAATGTATGTTGTGAAAAAAACTTGAGCAATACGAGTAGGGTTACATCTGTAATTCTATCAGATTGCTTTTTAAAGTTGATAACGTCTGCAAATGTCCATGTGCAAAAATTGCATTCTATGTTCTCTTACGTGGATGAACCACGTACAAATCAATGTTCACTAAAGGCTAGCAGAGCTTTTCTAACAATTCTACAATTGGTGATTCTGAAAAACAGTGGTGCATTCAAACATGTTCTAGTGCAATAAATTGACATAAAATTCTATAAAATATTTTGTATCAGATTGGTTATATGATGAGATCAATTGTAAACGAAGTCTTGAATTTTGTAAATGATGAAGAAGTTTTTCATGGAATATTTCTATTGATCATATATATATTAAATAAAGCTTTTGCTATATCTGCTTAGAAACCATATAGATTTAAGCTATTTATAATGAAAAAAAAATTGTTATATATGGTCTCCTCAATAAAAGGGTGTATTGAATTTAAAGTGGAAGGCCTGTCCTACAATGTTTTTTTTCACTCCAGTACAACAGATGACACAAGTAAATTTTAGTTTAAAGTAACATAAATAAGAGGATAGTTATACAATGTATGCCTGAATTTAGAAAAATAAAAGGACTAATTTTTGTTGGATTGCAATTTCTCTTTTTTTTTTTTTAAATTCTTTATTTTGTTGTGCTTAGTCAAGACAAGATACATTTACACCAGCAATGCCACAACAGCTTCTGCCACGGTTTCCATATTCATAAAAGGACAGTTGTATGACATGGTTAAACAGTGCACTTTTTTTTTTTTTTTTTTTTTTAAGAAGAGTGAACAGTAGTGAAACCAGCTTATGAGAATTTAAACAGGTTAGCTCAAGATGTGTCAGAACAGTAGTATGCATAAAAGTTGCTGGGTACATGCTGTCTAGCCTGACACTGCGTGAGTAAATATGATGGAGTAAAAGACGTACACAGTATGGCTTGAAATAACATTTAGCTTTGGAGAAACACTGTGTGTTTTGAGTTATCACGATAAGATACAGGGTGTTAACTGGGGTGCTATAACTATGCTTAACTAGGTATCGTGAGTCCGGTAGGAGGCCCCCAGGTACGAGGCAACAAGGTGTATGAGTCCAGGCCTACAGAAATGATACTTTAGATATCCAGGGATTAGGGAGTGTGGAGAGGCAGTTCACTCAGAAAAGCACCGTGAGGGGAGGAAAGGTGAGTGTCTTGTTTTTGGTGTCCAGTCTGGGATCCCCTCTCAGCCCACCCCTACTTGGGACAGAGCATAATCCCAGAATGTTGAGGTGCTCCGCAGAGCCTTTGAGCCCAGTAAGGTCCGGTCGGGCATCAAGGTGGGTTGGCTCGGGGCGTTTAAGTACTTTACCAGTACACCATGCTCTCTCCTGCTTTAAGCCACCTCTGGCACTTTATGAGTCCTGGCTTTGGCTTGGGGTAGTTTCCGCTTGCGTGCCATCCGCTGTCTGAGGGATGGGAACCTCCCGCCTTGCTGGCGTAAGCCATATCTGATGTGTCGCATGCTTTCTCTGCGGGTACAGCTGTTTCACCCCCTGAGAAGCCGCCCAGATGTGGACCGGGATCACCCCTGCCGGTCCTGGGGGGGGGCACGGGGTGCCAGTACAGCGCTGAGGGCCGTCGAGTAGCATCGGCCTCTTACACCCAGTTCCCTCTAGACCACATGTTTCTAGGTTTGCCGCCAAGGAGATTGTCGAGTCTCGGAACCCCACAGGGTGCTGCAGCTTGGTCGAGAGGTATATTAGTCGCTTGTAAAGATTTTTTCTTAGCTTTAATAAGGCTATAACTGCTTGTATTGTCACGCTTGGAGAGGAGCTCAGGCAAGACACGTCTCTCCACCATGGCAGTCAGGCCCCACCCCATTACAATTTTTTTTTATTCAGTGATATATATATATAATTTTTTTTTTTTTTTTTTATCTGTTTTTATTAGATATAATTTTATTTATTTATTTTTTTTTTTTAAGAAAGGAGTTGTCATAAGTTACAATAGAGAGAACAGCTCAAGACACGCAGGTCTCTATTGAAAGAACAATACAACATATTACAAAGTGCCACATACAAATCATGAGCAGTTAGGGATAAAAAGTACCCCGTCCAAAGTAATATTAGAAGGTTGTCTAATTGGCATATTCCCTTTTATCAGTCGGTCTGTCAAGCAGACCGCGTTTAAGTGCCACATTCCCCTACTTTGCAAAGAAGGCTCTCTATGATGTAACATTATGAATGGTGACTGTGGAGGGTTCCTGTCTCCCACAAACCATGTGTGCATACATAGTGGGAAAACAAATATAAACGAGGGCTGATCCAGGACAGCAAGGTATAGCAATCACTGTCAGAGAGCTTATAGTCTAAACCAGGGGTAGGCAACCTTCGGCTCTACAGATGTTTTGGACTACATCTCCCATAATGCTTTTACAGCCATATTGCTGGCAAAGCATCAAGGGAGATGTAGTCCACAACATCTGTAGAGCCGAAGGTTGCCTACCCCTAGTCTAAACCTTCTCACCCGTTTCAGTCTGGAGAGGTTTCTGTAGGGAATGTCCAGAAAAGTGCAAGTCAGAAAATGAGAGAAGAAGAGGTGAAAAAAGGGGGAAGATGAAAGATTAGATAAAACAGACTCTGGGACCCCTCTTCTCTCTCTGCCATGAACACAAACCCTGGTTGTCACCATTCTACATGTTTGGTACCCATGCCAGCAGTAGCAGCCTCAGCAATTAGAATTTCCTCAACTTTCTGTAACCAACATTCTTTTGTGGGTATCTCAGTCGTCTAACAAAGGGCTGGGATAAGTGCCTTGGCGGCGTTAATCAAATGATGTAGTATTGATTTCTTACATGTGGAAAAGGGCATATCCGTCAAATGTAACAAGGCAGTTTCAGCACTCCAGGGGACGGAGTCTCCAAAGATTTCAGTTACCACCTCTCTCACCATGACTCAGAAGGGAGTTATGATAGGACAATCCCACCATGTATGGATAAAGGTTCCCGGTCCCCCGTGGTATCTCCAACAGGTATTGGAAACTGCAGGAGAAATCCTATGATGAAGGGCTGGCGTCCTGTACCACAGGGAGAGAAGCTTATAATTCATCTCCTGGTAGTGGAAACTAATAGAGCTCTTGTGTTGCACAGTAAAACCTTCTCCCAGTAAGCAGATGAAAATTTCATACCCAGCTGACCTTCCCATTATTTCTGAAACGTGTCTTTCTCCCATCTATCTCCGACCAGCAAGTGTTGGTACAGCATTGTGATGGATTTATCTAGGCCTGTGCCCCAGACAAAGGCCCTCAAACCAGGTGAGCTCTCTGTGTATTCTTTTCTTATGGGGTAATGTAAGGTAATAGTGTTTTAGTTGTTTAACAAAAAGACGTCAAGGGATTTCTTGCATTCCCCACCAATAATACATCCAGCTCCTGGAGCTCACTTGCCCGTAGTGCTCTACAAATCTGAATAAAGTTTCCCCCTTCCAGGAATGGCCAAACTGCGGAGGAAAGCCCAACTTTTTATTGTCAGTCACTGGCAATAGATGACTTGGTTTAGATGAAATCTGGGCATCTCATGGAACAATCTCCATGTCCTCAATGTCTGCAACACTGGAGCTAACCTATCCCTATGTTCTAGGGCCTCTGATCCTCCCATCCATACCCCTGAATGTAGCGGCATGTCTATTCCCCCCTTGTCCAGGGTCACCTATTGTTTTTGTGAATCCTTTAAATGCCAAACCAAGACCCTTTGCAAAGTTGTGGCCTGGAAATATTTCTTGAACTCTGGTAGGGCTCCCCCCATACCAAGGTAAGCAGAGTAACTAATATCGGAGACTTGAGCATTCCCCCTTCCACATGTACTTAATCGTTGATGTCTTTAAGGACGCAAAAAACGCTCTCGGCAAGTAAACCGGTACAGTCTGAAAAAGATACAGTAATCTTGGGAGAATATTCATCTTGAGCACTGCCACTCGCCCGAGGCAGAAAATGTGTGGGTACGACCATCTCTTGAGCTTGTCCATTATTGTTTTCAGGAGAGGTAGATAATTCTGTTGGTAAATCTCGCCAAGGTCTGAGGTCACCCAGATCCTGAGGAACTTCATATTCCCATAACACCAGTGAAAGGGGAAAAGTGAATCAAGGGCAGCGTATTCCTCTATAGGGAGCGTGACATTCAGTACCACACATTTGGGAAAGGTTAAGTTTGAAACCGGATAAAAATCTGTATTTCTCAAATTCCGTTAATAGGCAAGGTAGAGTAACCCATGGGCTTGACACAAAAAAGAGGAGGTCATCCAGGTAGGCCGCAGCCTTGTGCTCCACCTCATGCCATATGTAACCCTGAATATCTGGGTTGTGACGTATCACCTCAAGAAGATGGTTCTAGGGACAACGCAAACAACAAGGAGGATAGGGAGCATCCCTGCCTTGTTCCATTTCGAATCTGTAAATCAGTTGTAAGAACACAGTTAATCCGTACTTTAGCTGATGGTTTACTATAAAGGGCTCCAATCCATGTTAGCAATGCATCTTGTCCCTAAATCCCATGGTCTTCAATGTAGCCAGCAGGAACAACCAGTTGTCGCGGTTGAACGCCTTCTCAGCATCTGTGGATAGTATCAGTAATATCTTTTAATTGATAGAATTTCATGGAAATACAGTCAGTGTGAGTATTTTATAAAGATTATATGTTCATGAAAATGTTTTTATTGTGGTGACACCACCATAAACTAGTCTACCAACCTTAGCACAAATTTCTAGGTAGTCTTGAGTTGCCCCTATGAATTTTGTTCCCTTAATCTAGGTTTTTTGCCTTTCCATATATATTGCATAAAAGTTCTTTGGATCATTTCCAACCAGCTATTAGGAATATGTAGAGTTAGCATTAAATGCCATTTTGGGATGGCATTTGAATTTATGATGTTAATTCTACCCCAGAAAGTTATTTCTAGGTTTTTGTGTTCTTTTAACCATCTATTTATTTTTTGTAAAAGATCCAAAAAGTTTATCTCCATGAGTCTGTTGGTATCTCTGGTCAATTTAATGCCTAAGTAGTCCATTTTCTCTTCTACCCACACAAATTCATATTTGTCTTTGATTTTCTTTTTATTTCTGTTATCTAGGTTAATATCTAAAATCATAGACTAATTAATATTTAACTTCTAATTAGATATCAAACTATATCTCTCTATTTCTTTCATAAGAATATCTAATGAGACACTAGGATCAGTTAACGTAATTAAAATAATATTGCCTGCATACAGACTTATTTTTTGGTCTCTGTCAGAAATTTTATAACCATTAATTTCTTTATTATTTATTATGTTGTTAGCTAGTGGTTCGATGGAGAGCAAGTATAATATTGGGGAGAGCGGACAACCTTGTTGTTTTCCATTTTTCAACTGAAACCATGGAGCGCTTATATTTGGACCTTTTGTACGCGCTGTTGGATTGACATACAGAGCCATAATAGCGTTTTGTAATCCATCCCACAAAACCGTATTGTGTTAGTACAGCTTCTAGGTAGTTCCAGTTGACTCTGTTGAATGCTTTCTCCGCATTGATCGGCAGAGTCAACAATGGAACCTTCTTTCTTGTAGCATCATCTAGGATTTTTATAATTCTTCTGATGCTAGTGTAAGAATTTCTTCCTGGAACATATCCTATTTGATCCTGATGTATAATGGTTGATAATATTTTTTTTTAACCTAGTAGCCAAAATTGAGGCATAAAGTTTAGTATCTACATCTATAAGAGAGATAGGACGGTAATTTCTGACATCTCTAGTATTTTATTTTGTTTTAGGATAGGCACGATGTTTGCCCTAACCATCTCTACTGGAAAGGAGCATGTTTTAGCCGCATGATTAAAGGTATTGGTTAAGTGGGTGCTGATTTGTTCTATAAATAACTTTTTAAATAAATTACCAAATCCATCTGGACCCGAAGTTTTACATTTTTTTCAATTGGATATAGCCTGTTTGACTTCTTCAATGGTTATTTCTTTATTCAAAGAAGATCTATCCAAGTCCGTAATCTGAGGTAAATTTGATTTATCAAGATGTTGTTTGATATCCTCTCTAGTCATTATTGATGGAATATTATACAGTTTGCTATAAAACTCATTGAATTGTTGCCCTATGTCTTTAGGTGTTTCTAATATTTTATCTTTATCTATTAGCTTTTTCCACTTTATTTGATCCTTTTTGCTGTCTAAGTTTTTGGGATAGGATTTTATCCGCTCTATTTCCCTTAAAGTAATATTTGAGCTTCAATCTATCTAAATTTTTAACTGTTCTTTCCATGAGACGTTGATTTAGTTTTTCCTTTACAGCAATTATTTTATTAGAATTTTCATCTGTTGGGTTTTGTTTATTAATTTGTTAGCTTTCTTAATTCTGTATAAAGATCACTTAATTTGAGATTTTTATTAACTTGACTTTGTAATTTAATAAAATATCATCTGATTACTGCCTTAAAGGCACACCATAAAATCATTGGATCAATATTCTCCATCTTATTTTCTCCAAAATATCTGTTAATATTTAGTTCAATATATTTTCCATTATGGTCTGAACTGAGTAGACTATCATTTAGGTGCCAACTATAAGTTTCATTTATCTTTTTGCTGGCTCCAATTTCACATATCACTCCATTATGATCTGTCCAGGTTATTTCTTTAATTTACATTTTAGTTATTATATCTATGAGTGTAGGATCTGTCCAAATCATGTTTATTATTGAATAAGAAAACTGGACTCTTAAGAACTGGGTATAGTCCTATACGTTTGTATTTATAATTCTCCATATATCATAAAATTGAATTCATTCTTAATTTTATTTAAAGATTTAGCTTGTTTGAACACCATTTTGTACATTTTAGCGCCTTTTATTATTTTTTTTAAATCTAAATTGGGGTCTAGAACTGAATTAAAATTTCCTGCAAGTATAATTTGTCCTGTTTTTATTTCTTCTATTTTTCTAGTATCTTTCTTAAATAAGTTGCTGGAGATTTTTTTTGGGAGGTAGACATTGCACAAAGTAAATAAGTTTCCATTTATTTTACAAACTATCACCAAAAATCTTCCCTCTGAATCATGTAATTGATAAAGTATTTCAACTTTTATTTTTTGCCTAAATTTTTTTTGTTTTATGTGAAGCATAAACAATATTTGGGAATCTTTTCCCACCCCATGTTTTTTTATCGGCTTGTCTCCAATGTGTTTCTTGGAAAAAGCCTAGGTCAATATGTTCTTTAATTAAATATTTGTATAATAAAGACCTTTTTGTTGTTGAGTTCATACCTTAGACATTTAATGTTAAAATTATCATTTAAAATCGTAAAGCTCCTTCTTCTCTGATTTGGCATTAATTTGTTTTGTTTTTTTCCACTGTTGTTGCATATACATATAAACAAAAATACATAAATCTAAAATCGGTTGAGGATTTCAACCCCCGTTGGTACAAAGACTGTTTCCTCATCCTATCGAGGAATCCGTCTGATACCTTGTCATTATATAGACACTAAGTAGGCCTACTTGGTGTGGCCTTTATATACTCTACTGTTTTTTTTGTTTTTTTTTTATTAATCCTTGAGTCTTGTCACTTAACAACAACAACCCTTTTTTACAAAAATAATAATAATTATGTTAAACTTATTCTTAAGTCTTTTTCCCCTCTGTATATTTTCCTTTTCTTTTACTTTATTCTCATTTATATTACCACATTGATTCTATCATAAGATTAGGATCAAAGGAGGGAGGAAGGTAAGAGGGGAAAAGAAAGAGGGAGAAGGACACGGGAGGTAATCTTTTAGGTTTCATATACTTTCCTGGAGTTGCTATAAACTACCTAAGAACCCTTTTATATAACTTCTCCATCAATCTACAAACATATTAATCAATAATTTACCATTTTTAAAATTTTTAGTCCAAATATATTAACGTAGCATATCACAACAACCTCAATACCTACGAAAACGCTAAACAATAATATAGTACTTTCATCGTCAAACATTGATACCAACTTCTCCATCAATCTACAAACATATTAATCAATAATTTACAATTTTTAGTCCAAATATATTAACGTAGCATATCACAACAACCTCAATACCTACGAAAACGCTAAACAATAATATAGTACTTTCATCGTCAAACATTGATACCAAAAATCGAATTCTTCTTTTAGTGAACCACAACCTATTGCCATATCCTTATATTTCTTATCCCTTCTCACTATTTCATATATCATTAAATAGTTTAATTCTTATTCATTTAGTGTAGTAGTGTATACAATCTGCTATTCTTTCTTATACATATTGTGACTATAATTCTTCTAAACACTTATAAAGTGAACTCTAGCTATTTACTTCAATTTTGTCTGAGCCTCTAAATATCTGCAAATCATGGAACCATTTCTGTGTCAACATTGTGCATACCGCTATTTTAAATATGTGCGTGAATTATTAAACACTAGTGAAATTGTATTCTAATCAACCTTTACCAAAGAATAACGCTTTCTTTATAACTTATTGTTGGTCTGCTTCGTTAACCTTATCTCTTTATCTCCATTTGTATTTGTTTTACCTTTATCTGAGTACTTTCTCTCCATTTATACTTCTTTTTCTCCTTTTTCCCCCTCCCTTTTTACTTATTCCCTCTACCCTTTTCCTCCCCATCCCATTCACTCTCTCCCTCCCCCATCCCACCTTTCTTTTCTTTCTTTTAAAATTATGTCTTTTAATTACTGTCTTTTTTTTTTTCTTTCCTTCATCTCTCCATCTCAGCTGTTCTTTTCACGACCTGGGAATCTTCTTCTTCTTCAACTATTTTCATCATGATTAAAATGAGGGGCATTTATTACTGAAGTTGATTTCATCCAAATCATAGCTGTATCTAAGTTAGTAAAGAAAAGTTTTTCTCCTTTGCAAATGAATCTTAAAGCCGCAGGAGCGCTCCATTGGAATCTAATGTCACAGTCACTGTTGAAAATGACTTTCTCCAATTTCTCGTATAAAAAAAAAAATCTTGCAGAAATATTATATCTTTGTAACAGGTACTTTTCAGTGACTTTATACATCTGGCTTTCCGAAAATTTTCTTTAAAGTGTAATGAACGAAAATTCACTATAACATCTTTTGAAAGTTGTGAGGCAATGTTAGTTGGTTTGTATATCCGGTGTACTTTTTCAATCTGTTGTAGGGACTTCTGGAAGTACAGCTTTAAATAGACCTAATAAGTATTCCTTCAATTTTTCTGGTAAGATTTCCTCAGGTATAACACGGAACCTTAGGTTAGATTTTCTCGATCTTTCCTCTAGTTCGGATATGTTTTGTTCTAAACTGTTTGTTTTACTTGTTAAGTGTTCTACTGTTTCTTTAAGAGCCGAAATTTGGTTTTCAAAACAAGCAAATTTTTCTTCCATCACATTTATTGCTTCTGTGATCCTTTTTGCATCTTGTTTAATCTCATTAAAGTTGGTTAGCATATCATATCTGAGTCCTTGTATCTGTGACTCTGATACCGGAGAAACTGACGGAAGCAAAGCACAGAGAGATGGACACAGGTTTCTTCAGGAAGGAAGAGATTCTTTATTGGATCACCGATCGGGACTCAGAGGGACTAATGTCACCAAAATACAGCAAGTTCTGAGCCCCGGACAATAGTGCAGGCTCCTTATATAGGCACATAACTCCTCCCATATTAAGCTCCACCCGCACATTCTCTTGACCAATCAATACAAATAAGAATTAACTTCCTGCTTGACCGCATGGCCTGTCCAGCACAATGGAGGAGGGGAATACTACATCCTGTATTCTTGCACATGCTCCGTACACTACTGATCGTATCTTGCCTCGTGCAACCAACTGATCGATACGTCAGCATATGCACGTACACATGCCACGTGGTAATCTCGGCCTACTAAATTTATTTTTACCGAGATTCCACCACATTCCCCCCTTTGATGCCTCTTGATATTTCACAATTACTTGAGGCATCACTTAACCTTAGTTTGCATACACCGCAAGTTACCTTGAACCAGACCAGACTTATCTTATGATGTGAATCTTCAACACTCATCTTCCTGCATTGGTTCTCCCTGATCTAGAGCCTTATATTTATAAATTGCCATTATCTGTGCAGCAGCCTTCCTCTCTGCTATATTTTCTATCAGGCTTTGCACAGACCTAACTACTAAGGGTATAAGACACGGCAGGAGTAGACACAACATTAAAATCAGTAGGACTCCACCTACCACTGCCTTAAGCCCTCCAAACCACTCATACCAGCTACCAAACCAACTACTTGGATTATACCCTTTCCATACCTGAGTAGGCACATGCGCTAGTTTAACCATATGGCTAGTAAGCTCAGCTATTGCTTGCCCTTCGTCATCTATTTGAAGACAGCAATTGCTCAGGTTAAACTTCCCACATACACCTCCCTCTACTGCCAAAAGGTAATCCAAGGCTAATCTATTTTGGTAGACTGCTGTCCTCATCCTGGTATTATGCTTCGCTAGAAGATTGAGCGCTTGTGATGTCTCGTTAGTAATAATCTCAACCACCGCCTGTAGTCGTATAATACGGTTGAGCATATAAATAGGGGTTCTATAACCAAAGGTACCATCTTCTGCCCACGTGGCTGGCCCATAATAATCTATAATACGCTGGGGAGGCCATTCATTATCTTCCCAGACGCCTATTTCTATGGGTCCCCTTTTCTTCCTATGATTCACATCATACACTTTAACACCTAAAGTCTCACCTGTTTCAATAGGTAACAAGAAGAAGGATGGCTTGAGCATACCCAACACACATGTCCCTTCCCAGTCCTGTGGCAACTCCGAATAGGCTTTCTTACCACAGATCCAGTACAAATTTGCTGGGGCTCTCCAGGTAGATGTGATAGATAGGTCAAACCACACATCCTTTAAATTGGCGTATCTAGCAAACGGGTTAGATGGTTCTGAGACATTTGAAGCCGACCACCAAGTTGTATTCTTTGTATCATCATCATAAGCTTTTTGCCCTAGACAAGTTAATTCTCCTACAGAAGTATTATACATCATTCCTTTCCTTGCTATGCAAACATAACCTATGATGAAGGTCTTTAATCTCCACTCAGATTTACCTCTAACACTCATATGATAATCGGCTTGTGTAGATATTAATTGGTCAACTGCCTCAGAACCGGACATTACCTCCTTTGCTTCCCAAGGCCATTGGTCTCCCATGTTAGTACCTCCACACACATAGCAGTTGGTAACATTAAGACTACCGGCAATACTTTCAGCTAAATCAATAAACAGGTTTTTAGCATTATGGGGGATCTTATTATCTATGCTCATCTCTTCATAAAAGGAATGGTATACTTGATGAGTTTGGGAGGATACCGTATCAGTCTCTATCCCTATAAACAATACTGTCCCAGGATCTAAACCCGTCCCATATATTTGAAACCCAAATAAATTACCATACTTGTCTAAGAACTTGTCGGGGTTATTTATAAGTATATGGACTGGATAGCATTCCATAGACTTACAATATGGGCTGGTAGGCAACTTAGTCACTATCATGTCCTTGTCTACTGTCTGTCCCCAAGTTGCCCACCCCACACAAGACCAATATGGGCAAAAGTTATAATCTCTATTTGGGCATCTAGGACTCACATATTTATTTTTACTACTGGGACAAATATATTTATCGTTAGACCCATACGTCCTCTCCCATCTAAGATCCCCACATACATTCCACGGCTTTCTACCACTTGATATCGCCTTACACGCATCAAATAGCAGAACACCCGAAGAATGTACGGATTCTAACACCGTCTTATTAATTAGGGTCCCCTGAGGATCTCCATTCCTGAGAGTCAACCAAATTGTACGAGGTTGATACTCCGGACTGAAGCACCTAGGTTCTCCTACTCCTAAATGGCACACACTATATTCTATATTTAGGTATCTACATCTTGATACATCTCCTTTACACTCGTATTGTGAATGCCAAATTAGGGTTTGGGAAATATGGTTACCTGTTCTTGTAGTCTTAATGCATACCTCACAGCTAGGAGTGTCGGTACCTCTACCTTCCTGAATATAAAAATACACATAAATAAACATTATCATAAACACATCTTTCGTCGTCATCCTCAGTCTTCGTCCGTGCGAAGGCACCTCAGCTTCCAGGATGTAAGGGCTGCAGGGAATGGAGTTCTGCTCGTCTTCACAGGAGTCCCTTCGAGACTTTCCTGGCTTATATACTATACGTCGGTGAGCGGACAGGCTTTATTATGGCCCTCTCACTCACGTACCAAATCTCTGAAACAATAAAATTTTGTAATCCACAAAGTTCCTCGTCACTCCGACTGAGTCGTGCGTTTTAACCGGATCTTGCAGGGATTCTCTGGATCTGCTGTAACTTGCCAAGAATCGACTGCTGCTGGTTTAACCCTGGAGTGATGTATCCACGGAGTCACTTCGGCTACTTTTATCGCTGTAGGGGTAGACAAAAGAACAACATAAGGACCTCTCCACTTGGGCCCTAACGGTACATTATTCCACTCTTTAATCCACACTTGGTCTCCTGGGTGGTAACTATGAACTGGGGGATAAATATTCACAGGTAATCTATCTTGTACCCATTTCTGTACCTCCTCCATAGTCTTACCCAACTCTACAACCTGCTGCCGGGTAATTCCTTCTCCCAACTGACTCAAATCCCCCCTTAAGTTACCAAGTACGGGAGGTGGTCGCCCATACATGATTTCAAAAGGAGAGAGGCCCATCCTTCTGGTAGGGGTACTGCGGATTCGCAATAGAGCTATGGGTAAGAGAACGTTCCACTTAAGTTGGGTTTCCTGACACATTTTAGCCAACTGATTCTTAATAGTTCTATTCATTCTCTCTACCTTACCAGAACTCTGGGGTCTATATGCCGTATGAAGCCTCCACTTTATACCAAGCATATGAGTCAGTTGTTGTAGGCACTGGTGAACAAAAGCTGGACCATTGTCCGATCCTATAGAGCAGGGTAGTCCATATCGGGGTATTATTTCTCGTAGCAGGAATCTCACAACTTCTCCTGCTTTCTCTGTACGAGTAGGACATGCTTCTACCCAGCCTGAATAGGTGCACACAATTACCAGCAGGTAACGATGTCCACCCGATTTAGGCATCACTGTATAGTCAATTTGTAAATCGGACATGGGGAGTCCCCCATAAACTGGACTCCAGGTGGCTTTACTGGTCCTTACCTTGCATTATTTTTAGCACACACGTTACACATCTTCGTACAATGGCCTGAGTCAAGTTGGACAATCTTGGTATGTAGAAATGTTTTCTGAGAGATTCTTCTGTGCTGTCTCTCCCAGAATGTGTCCCGTTGTGATAGTTTTGGACAATTTCTACCGCTAGTGATGCTGGAATGACTATTCTTCCATCTTCTAACTGATACCATTTGTTCTCCAAATACTTTCCAGGTTCAGTCTTTAACCACTCCTCTTCTTGAGCTGTATAAACTGGAGTCCATTGAGACAGTGGAGTTGGTATAAGAGCAGCTATATGCCCCACATACTCCTGTCTTCCTGATTCAGCGGCACGCTTAGCTGTACTGTCTGCCATCCGATTTCCTTTGGTTACATCACCATCTCCTCTCAGATGCGCTCGACAATGTATGATACCGACTTCTTTCGGCTCCCACACTGCTTCCAATAGTTGTAGGATTTCAGCTGCGTACTTGATTTCTTTGCCTTCTGAATTCAATAGTCCTCTTTCTTTATACAAAGCTCCGTGGGCATGAGTGGTTAAAAACGCATACTTGGAGTCCGTGTAGATGTTCACTCTTAAACCTTCAGCCAATTATAACGCTCGTGTCAGTGCTATCAATTCTGCCTTTTGTGCTGATGTTCCTTTCGCCAGTGGCCGAGCTTCTATCACCTTGTCTATTGTTGTTACTGCATATCCTGCATAGCGGATCCCTTCTTTCACATAACTACTGCCGTCGGTATAATATTGAACATCGGGGTTCTGGATGGGAAAATCACGAAGATCTGGTCTACTTGAAAATACTTCATCCATTACTTCCAAACAATCATGTTGACTTTCAGTAGGTTGTGGCAAAAGGGTAGCTGGATTTAAGGTGTTTACAGTCTCTAAATGCACTCTTGGGTTTTCACACAACATTGCTTGATACTTGGTCATACGGCTATTACTAAACCAATGATTTCCTTTGTAATCCAACAACGTCTGTACTGCATGTGGGACTCGTACATAAAGTTCTTGACCTAGAGTGAGTTTATCGGCTTCAGCTACTAGCAGGGCGGCTGCAGCTACGGCTCTTAGACAAGGTGGAAGTCCGCTGGCCACTGCATCCAGTTGCTTAGACATGTAGGCGACAGGTCTTTGCCATGATCCCAAGTACTGTGTCAATACTCCCACAGCCATTCTTCTTTGCTCATGTACATACAGGTAGAATGGTCGTGTGTGATCAGGTAGACCTAATGCTGGGGCACTCATCAAAGCCTTCTTCACATCTTCAAATGCCGTTTGCTGTTCTTGAGTCCATAAGAAGGGGTCGTGCTCTGTACCTTTGATAGCTGCATACAGAGGTTTTGCCAGTATCGCGTAGCTGGGAATCCATATCCTACAGAAGCCTGCTGCCCCCAAGAATTCTCGCACTTGTCTTCTATTCTTGGGTATCGGTATTTGGCACACAGCTTCTTTTCTCTCTGGCCCCATAATTCTTTGACCTTCAGAGATATGGAATCCCAGATATTTGACAGTTGGCAAACACAACTGAGCCTTCTTTCTAGACACCTTGTATCCTGCCTTCCAGAGAATGTGTAGTAGATCGTGCGTTGCTTGCTGACATATTTCCTTTGTAACTGCTGCTATCAACAAGTCATCTACATATTGTAACAATACACACTCTCCTGGGATGGACTCAAAATCCAATAAATCTTGACTTAGAGCTGAACCAAATAGGGTAGGTGAATTTTTAAACCCTTGGGGCAGTCTTGTCCAGGTCATTTGGCGTTTTGAGCCCGTTACAGCGTTTTCCCATTGGAAAGCGAAGATACATTGACTTTCTGTGGCAATTCGGAGGCAAAAGAAGGCATCTTTGAGGTCTAAGACTGTAAAGTAAGTAGCCCCGCCCGGAATTAAAGCAAGCAGGTTATATGGATTGGGTACAACTGGGTGTATACTAACAACCGCATCATTGACTGCTCTCAAGTCCTGCACAGGTCGATACTCATCTGTACCGGGCTTTTGAACAGGCAGCAATGGGGTGTTCCAGGGGGAAGTACAGAATTTTAGGATACCATACCGTATGAACTTATCCAGATAAGATTGGATGTTCTTCTTAGCCTTCTGCGGGATGTGATATTGTCTTAGGCTCACTGGATAAACCCCAAGTTTTAGTTCGATTTTAATAGGTGGAATATTGCGGGCCAGTCCTGGTGGGTTGTTCTCTGCCCAAACTCCTGGTATGTTAAATAAGGACTCATCACTCCTAGGGTTTTGGCTAGTCACCGCTGTATAAAGTCGCCACTCTTCTTCCTTTGGTACGGATAATGTCATAATACCTGAAGGTCCATTAAACTTTAAGGATGTTGTTCCATTTGGTAGGAACGTAATCTGCGCTTGTAACTTAGATAGCATATCACGTCCCAGCAATTGGACTGGACATTCAGGCATATAAAGGAATTTATGTTTTACTACGTGGCCTCCCAATGTACAGAGTCGACTTTTAAGAACCGGTTTTTCAGCACTTCTTCCAGTTGCTCCTATTACAGTAATAGTTCTTCCAGATGGAGGAGCAACTAGATTAGTCACCACTGAATGTTCAGCACCAGTGTCGATCATGAACGCACTCCTTTTTCCCCCTATTGATACATCGACCATAGGCTCCGCTCGACCAAGGGGGATGGAGCCCGGTCGGTATCAATAGTCCTCCATGATCGTGTCAGCCAATCCTACAAAGTCCCTACCTTCTCTATCGCGGGACCTTTGCGCTGCTGGAAAATACCTATCTTCCCTAACACTTCCTCTGTTCCCATTGCTCCCTCTATTACCATTACTCCCTCCGGGGCCTCCTCTACCTCTCGCTCTGCCTCTAAAGTTTCCATAACCTGTCCTAGGTCTGTCTCTCTCATACTGTTCTCTTCGCGGACACTCATTTCTCCAATGCCCGTCTTCCCTACAGTATGCGCACTGATTTCTACTTAGAGGTTCCTCATTCCACTTACTATCGCCTCTATCTGGGCCCCGTCTATCTACGCCTGCGCTCGCTACCGCTAACATATCTGCCTTTCTACGCATCTTACGCTCTTCCTCTTTCTTAGTCTCTGTTTCCCTGTTCATGTATACTTTATTCGCTACCTCCATTAGTTGGGTGATAGACATACCTGCAAACCCTTCTAACTTTTGTAGCTTGCGCTTAATATCTCCGTAAGCTTGGCTGACAAAGGCGGAGTTCACCATTCGGGAATTATCTGCGTCTTCCGGATTAAAGGGGGTATACAAGCGGTATGCCTCCAGTAATCGGTCATAAAAGACACTGGGCGCTTCATCACTTTTCTGAATCACCTCAACTGTCTTGGACATATTAATGGCTTTCTTCCCTCCGGCTTTCATGCCAGCAATTATAGCGTCTCTATGGGCTCTGAGTTGAACCATATCAGCACCATTTACATTCCAGTCGGGATCGGTGTTAGGATAATGTGTTGCGGCCCATGCTGCTGGATTGGCTTGATTCAAAGCACGGGCTCTATCCTCTAGCGCTTTAATGGCCGCTTGATTAATCCTTGTCCTTTCCTCATTATTAAACAAAGTCATTAATAACTGCTGGCAATCAGCCCATGTCGGGTTATGTGTCTGAACTATTGAGGTGAACAGATCGGTCATAGCTTGTGGTTTCTCAGTGTACGAGGAATTGTGGGTCTTCCAATTTAAGAGATCGGTAGTCGTGAACGGGACATATACGAAGACTGGGTCAGCATGTGCCATTTGACCTGCGGCATCGATATAGGCTGACCCGGGATTCAGACAAAGAGGCATCTGATAATGTTTTAATTGTTGGGTACCGGTCAGTTGTCGGGTTAGTATGGGGCTACGTAGAGGGGCGTCAGTTAGAGGTTCCGGTCGGGGGGTAATAAAGCATGAGGATGTGGGAGCTTGGTTTTGGGAAAAGTTAGTAAATAGAACACTTCGAGCCGAGCTAGAAGAAGCTTGACCGGAAGTCTGAAGTGGCGCCAAATCAGGATATTCAGATCTAATGGGGGTTGGTTCTGGTTCCGGAAGGGGAGATTTAGTACGAGAGGGGGTGGATTCTGTACTGGAGGAGGAAGCGGAAGTGGATGGGGGCAATGGGGGAAGGGGTGCAGGACTTCCTGCATTCGCGTCACTTCCTCTTAAAGGAAAGTAAGGGGGCGGCAAAGGAATCTCGGACTCAGGGGGCATGTCCAAAATGGGCCTAACGCCAGTCCTAGTGGACAAACAAGTCCTAGCCACCATGAGGCGACATTGCTCCTCGTGGCATGTCTGAATCCATTTTGGCGAGTCATTTACGGCCTGTCTCCAACAATCAATATAAGGAAACTGCCCGTAAAGTTCAGGCCTACCCGATACAGCCACGTGTAAGCGCTGTACCAGAGTTGGATCCAAACTACCACGTGGCGGCCATGCCGCAACCAAAGTAGGCCACTCCCTAGTACACAAAGTGACCAAACGTACAGGAGACATTTTAACCCCAAAATCACATGTTTTGAATCCCTTTTTAAAATTCTTCACCATACAACCTAAGGGATCCGGAATCGTTGACTGCGACGCGCCTATACTTATCAATGGAACGTCGTTGACAACGAATACTATGGACGCGTACTTTTCAACAGTCACACCCGCTTCCTCTGGCAACAGCACCACGTGGTACGGTTACCAAGTGAAACGTACACAATAACACAATAAACACTCAGGGAATTCCCGTACACACACAGCTGTTACACCAGTCACTATATAATCAATATTATGCCCTTTGGCGAAACTATACAGTCACCCACGCTATAATTCTCTATATATGAATTACCCGTCTATAACACACCCCAGTAACATCGTCTTTTACAAATAGCGGTTACAGTACGGTTAGCATAGGTCAAGGCGCAATTTAAGGTCACAATACAATTATTAGTGGTTATGGTGTTAAACATGCAATGGACGACAATGATTAGTACTTATATACAGTGTCAGTAAATATACAGGGTTATGGTACCGTGCACTATAATACAGCAACACACTATTAACACTCTCGCTAGACTGCTGAGCTCGCGCTATCTAACAAGATATACACTTTACTAAACAATCTTTAACACATTTACAATTCCCAACTAAACTATTGGCCAGTACCTTGAATGGACTACCTAAAACTATCTACATCCGTTTTGGTTAGCCACACTGCCCAAGCACCACATATAGCGAGCTAGAGGACCGAATTTACACAGACGCCTCTTAGTCGATTACTATCAAAAATCTAGTGGGTTCCAAATTTACACGCCTTCCCACTTAGCCAAGATAGGTTGAGAGCTAGCGAACCGAATTTACACAGACGCCGCTTAGTCTCCTGGTCCCTCCGACCTAGCGAACAAAATATACACCCTAGAACGCTAGTCTAGACAAGACACCGGTGTCCGGCTAGGGCTATTTACACCAGAACCCCGCCTGACTAACAAAATCAAACGGTCTGACTACAGAGCGTTCGATCGAGCGGTGCGCCTTCGCTCCTTCCCTCCGACAGAGGGGGCAGATTCCATACACAAATAACCCCTTATGGGCCTACCGCACAATCGGTATACCCCTAGTGGGTCTGCCGTCTAAAACAGCAGTTGTCTTACCTCCTCGTTCCTGAACCTGAGTTCACACTCATCGACGGGGACACCCCAGCACTTCTTACGTAGAGGCCGATGATCTCCTGGACAACAGACCAGTGGCGCCGAGACGAAGGGAGGTCCACGCAGAAGTTCAGGGGTGCAGCCGTAGAGAACGTGGGCAAAGATAGACCGTCTCACGCCTCTGCCTCTCAGCTACCGTTGAACGATGAGCTTCCCGGCCAATGCACCAAATGATACCGGAGAAACTGACGGAAGCAAAGCACAGAGAGATGGACACAGGTTTCTTCAGGAAGGAAGAGATTCTTTATTGGATCACCGATCGGGACTCAGAGGGACTAATGTCACCAAAATACAGCAAGTTCTGAGCCCCGGACAATAGTGCAGGCTCCTTATATAGGCACATAACTCCTCCCATATTAAGCTCCACCCGCACATTCTCTTGACCAATCAATACAAATAAGAATTAACTTCCTGCTTGACCGCATGGCCTGTCCAGCACAATGGAGGAGGGGAATACTACATCCTGTATTCTTGCACATGCTCCGTACACTACTGATCGTATCTTGCCTCGTGCAACCAACTGATCGATACGTCAGCATATGCACGTACACATGCCACGTGGTAATCTCGGCCTACTAAATTTATTTTTACCGAGATTCCACCACAACTCTAATGATTGTTTAGCTGTTCATGTAGATTGTTATGCTCACTTATTTGTACAGCCATAGATTCTGCATTTGTTGCATTAAAGGGCCACTCTAGGCACCCAGACCACTTCAGCTTAATGAGGTGGTCTGGGTGCCAGGTCCTTCTAGGGTTAACCCATTTTTTCATAAACATAGCAGTTTCAGAGAAACTGCTATGTTTGTGAATGGGTTAAGCCTTCCCCCATGTCCTCTAGTGGCTGTCTCATTGACAGCCGCTAGAGGCGCTTGCGTGCTTCTCACTGTGATTTTCACAGTGAGAGCACGCCAGCGTCCATAGGAAAGCATTGAGAATGCTTTCCTATGTGACCGGCTGAATGCGCGCGCAGCTCTTGCCGCGCGTGCGCATTCAGCCGACGGGGAGGAGAAGAGGCGGATCGGAGGAGGAGAGCAGGAGGAGATCTCTCCGCCCAGCGCTGGAAAAAGGTAAGTTTTTACCCCTTTCCCCTTTCCAGAGCTGGGCGGGAGTGGGTCCCTGAGGGTGGGGGCACCCTCAGGGCACTCTAGTGCCAGGAAAACGAGTATGTTTTCCTGGCACTAGAGTGGTCCTTTAAAGGAGCTTTCTGCTTCTGTCTGTGCTTCTTGTGGGTCTTTTGAAGGGGTGGAAATAAAAAAGCCTGAGAGCCTCTGTTCAGTTTTTTCTGCTGGTTTTAGTTCTTTTCTCTTGTCTATTGCAGTTTTTTTTGTTGCCATTTTAAACGGAGTGTGGAAGAAAATTAATGTATTTAGAGTTCCTTATAGGTAACAACTGAAGCTCTTATGTTACATGTGATGCTTTAATTTCTTCCACAATCTCTTGTTTTAACCTCTCTCGTCTGAAAGGTTTGTCTCTTATTCACAGACTTTTTTTATTTTATTTTTTCCTTTTATTTTTTTTTTCATTTGAAACTATATATATATATATATATATATATATATATATATATATAGTGAAACAAAAAATTCCTGCACTCCAACTTGTTAAATTATAGCCTGGTGCACAGTGAAACAAAAACGTATAAAATAGAAAAAATACCGGCACTCTAGGTCTTCCCAATGGTGGTGTTTAATTGCAGATCATCCAAGGTCAACGTTTCAGCCCTGCTACAGGGCTTTCATCAGGACACATAAAAAGCATTAGTGAACATGACAAGCTTATAAAGGACTGTATAACCTATGAGCACTTACCCGATCAGCTGTGGGGAATCAGCCACGATATCCGGCGTCTATCCGCGCCTGACTGCGCATGTGTGGAGCTCCAGGAATGCCCTGTCCGTCACCATTCCGCTGAATCCCCCACGTGACGCGGCTACGTCACGTTACCCCAGCAACCACATATACATTGCGGCTGTGGGTAATCGTGCTTACGTGCACCGTCGGGAGAGTCCCTCCTCTCGTCCGCGGGTGATTGGACCAGCGAGGTGACGGCAGAGTCACTTCCACGCCCCTTCTCATCCAAACGAAAAAAAAAATTGGATAATGAACAGTGGGCATATGCTCATACAGGGAACTATCTATATATAATATCAACAAGGGGATAAAATCCTTGTGTATACTTTAATGTGATCTGCTCAATTCAGAGCAGTAATATTGTAGTATATTATCTACATCGTACCAGTGAAAACAGTGATCAACTATGTAAAAGAAAACGTGTATAATATAAAAGTGATATGTACATATTTATAGTGGTAACCTAAACTAAGTGTAACCCTATCCAGGGAAGGAAAAAAGCATCATTGTCTCATTTTAAAAGAGAAGAGTGTATTAAAGGACCACTCTAGTGCCAGGAAAGCATACTCGTTTTCCTGGCACTAGAGTGCCCTGAGGGTGCCCCCACCCTCAGGGACCCCCTCCCGCCCGGCTCTGGAAAGGGGAAAAGGGTTAAAACTTACCTTTTTCCAGCGCTGGGCGGGGAGCTCTCCTCCTCCTCTCCGCCTCCGTTCCTCCCCGTCGGCTGAATGCGCACGCGCGGCAAGAGCTGCGCGCGCATTCAGCCGGTCACATAGGAAAGCATTCATAATGCTTTCCTATGGACGCTTGCGTGCTCTCACTGTGATTTTCACAGTGAGAATCACGCAAGCGCCTCTAGCGGCTGTCAGTGAGACAGCCACTAGAGAATTAGGGGGAAGGCTTAACTAATTGATAAACATAGCAGTTTCTCTGAAACTGCTATGTTTATAAAACAATTAGTTAACCCTAGCTGGACCTGGCACCCAGACCACTTCATTAAGCTGAAGTGGTCTGGGTGCCTAGAGTGGTCCTTTAAGTGGGAACATCTATAGGGCCTCTCTATGGGGGCATCTCTATGTGTATGAGCACTCTAAGAAGTGTCAACAGGCAGTAAGTGTAAAGTGATAATCCCCAACAGGTAAGTGTAAAGTGATAATCCCCAACAGGACAGGCAATAAGTGTAAAGTGATAATCCCCAACAGGGGATTATCACTTTACACTTACTGCCTGTTGACACTTCTTAGAGTGCTCATACACATAGAGATGCCCCCATAGAGAGGCCCTATAGATGTTCCCACTTAATACACTCTTCTCTTTTAAAATGAGACAATGATGCTTTTTTCCTTCCCTGGATAGGGTTACACTTAGTTTAGGTTACCACTATAAATATGTACATATCACTTTTATATTATACACGTTTTCTTTTACATAGTTGATCACTGTTTTCACTGGTACGATGTAGATAATATACTACAATATTACTGCTCTGAATTGAGCAGATCACATTAAAGTATACACAAGGATTTTATCCCCTTGTCGATATTATATATAGATAGTTCCCTGTATGAGCATATGCCCACTGTTCATTATCCAAATTTTTTTTTCGTTTGGATGAGAAGGGGCGTGGAAGTGACTCTGCCGTCACCTCGCTGGTCCAATCACCCGCGGACGAGAGGAGGGACTCTCCTGACGGTGCACGTAAGCACGATTACCCACAGCCGCAATGTATATGTGGTTGCTGGGGTAACGTGACGTAGCCGCGTCACGTGGGGGATTCAGCGGAATGGTGACGGACAGGGCATTCCTGGAGCTCCACACATGCGCAGTCAGGCGCGGCTAGACGCCGGATATCGTGGCTGATTCCCCACAGCTGATCGGGTAAGTGCTCATAGGTTATACAGTCCTATATAAGCTTGTCATGTTCACTAATGCTTTTTATGTGTCCTGATGAAAGCCCTGAACCAGGGCTGAAACGTTGACCTTGGATGATCTGCAATTAAACACCACCATTGGGAAGACCTAGAGTGCCGGTATTTTTTCTATTTTATATATATATATATAGATAGATGGATAGATATTGAAAAAGGCTTGCACTCACAGTCTTTTTTTCTTTAAAAAGGTTCCTTTATTTCATTCCTTTAAAATACGATCGACGTTTCAGCCAACGTCCGTGGCTTTCATCAGGATCATTACAGCTCAAATATGCATTGTAACTAACATGCTTATATAGCTAGACAAGCTAATAATTCAATCAATAAATCACTCACCACCTGTATAGCTGTCTCTCCTCTTCGGCGTCTTTCAGTTACATCTGCGCATGCGCCAGCATGGCGCTACCCAGAAGTAGCGTGCTGACGTAATCGTTGCTATGGTTACCCGATACCTTACCAGGCTCTCTAGCAACCTAATAAACAACTTCATCTCTCTGTGCGCCGATCGTGCAGCTATACAAATCAAACATACTAATTCATGTAAAACTTTTAAAACACAATATTACTGTTAACCAATTAGAGGTTTATCTTATTCAAATTGTTTTATTTCATAATTCTAGATCAACACTCAATAATCCATATCAAGTATGCATAATTCTAAATAATTCTAGAAAATTATTCTGCCGTTATCTCTCCGACCATATTTAAAGTGACATATCTATTCCCTGCACTCAGATTTTATTAAAGACACGGAGGCTCATATTATGCATAACTCTTTCTTTATTTCCTCAGCAGCAAAGATAGAGGAATATAAATATTGTCAAAATGAAAGAAAAAACTGTATAGGCATAACGGGTAGCCGATCACATGGTAGAGGAAGTAGCTATATAAGTCCTGTGTCTCCCACAATCCTCCTCTTTCTTTGCTGCTTCCTCAGACAGATAAGTGTTTTGCTTCTCTCTGACTCAATTTTGATATTCGTTTACTTGTATTGATTTTTCGTTGTATACTGGCTTATAGATTGTACAGTTTTAACCTGTTACCGCTAGCGTTCCCCCTGGGACCCCTTAGTGCTCTACTCCCTGCCCGGGGATTCCTGTAACCTGCCCTTCCCTCCTCCTCGTGCTTCCGCACGGGTCCCGGCTATGTGCTTTTGCCGCGACCGCTCTGTTTTCGGCCGCGGCTGCGCACGCATTCTTCCCCGCTCGCGGGCGGACTCGGCGGGTCGGGTGCACGAGCCCCTTCCCCCGCCGGGTGCCCGGTCGCGTGCGCCTTCCCTCACGTGCGGCGGCCATCTTGGGCGGACCTCGATCCATTCCCTGTGCTGCCGTGCGGTCACCTTAGCTTTGCCGGGTCCCCTGGGAACGCTAGACGGTCTGTGTGTATCGTTTTCTGTGGGTTAATCAACCCTTTGCTCTCCTTAGTGTCATTTAGCTATTTAATTTCTTTAATTGCCCACTACAGCTTTTCATCATGCAGGATAGGGAGGATGGGCCTACAGGTCCCCCTGGGGATTTTCACTCAGACAGTGCTGAGGGTGCTATGGCCTCCCAAGAGTTTCAGGCCATGCTGGAAGCCACTATGGCCTCCTCCATTCAGAAGGCTATCGCCTCAGCCATGGGGGCTGTTACTACTTCATTTTCGCAATCCATGCACTCCCTGGTTTTGCCTGCTCTGGCCTCCCCCGCCCCTACGGGTGTGGGGTCCCCCTCCCCTGCTCAGACTGTGCCTGGAGCCCGTAAGGCAAAGGCCAAGTCCAAACATGTCGGCTCCCACTCCTCGATGCAGGTTCTACCTGCCATGACTGACACGCTTGAGGCGGTCGAAGATGGCGCGCACCCCACGCGCAAAAGAGCCCCTGGCCGGGCTAAAAAGGCTAGGTTATGGAAACGGGCTAGAGCCCTTGATGATGGGTCGGATACCGACCGGAGTGTGGAGGAGGAATCCGACTATATGGAGTATGACTCCTTTGATGATGATGATGTATCTGGAGAGGATTTGCCCCTTACGGGCGTTACCCCATCGGAGTCCTCTGCCAAGGCCCGGGGTCCAGTATTAGGCCCCTCTGGGGATGACAAAACGATCCTTGATCCACAGGGTAACCCCCTGTTTGACCCAGACGACCTGCATCACCCCCGGTCCGCTGAATGGGTCCCCCCGGATCATATTGCCCAGTATGTGGCCAAACGTATCCGCACACCCCTTTCCAGAGAAGGCCGCAATAAACTGCGGGCCGAATGCCCACGCCCTTCTCTCCCGGGCGCTGCGGGTAAAACCCCGGACATTGATCCACAGATTGCCCAGTTCCTGGGTAAGTCGGGCTGGAAGCCCAAAAAGGGCCTTGACCATTCCCTGAAGGGATGCCAGGACAAGATCCTGGATACACTGGGA
Source organism: Pelobates fuscus (assembly GCF_036172605.1). Classification (NCBI taxonomy): domain Eukaryota; kingdom Metazoa; phylum Chordata; class Amphibia; order Anura; family Pelobatidae; genus Pelobates; species Pelobates fuscus. The sequence continues at coordinate 281,187,770 of NC_086317.1, forward strand.
CCCCTCTCGAAACTCTATGAGCTTCTAGATGCTGCTAAAGCTGGGGATTCAGTTTTGGACGTGGACGTGGCCGTAGGTTGGGTCCAACGAGCCATATGCTTGCTGGGGAATGCCAATACGGCGATGTCTACGGAAAGGCGTAAGGCTATATTATTAAAAATCGACCCTAAACTGGCCACTATGACTGTGGCGGAACCTGACCCGACAGAGGAGGGTTTGCTGTTTGGCACCTCCTTTGTTAAAGACATGGGGTCATATGTCAAGACCTTCACGGCGATTGACAAGGCGCAGGCGAGCATGAAACGTGTGTTCGCGCCTAAGGTTTTCGGAGGGGCCGGGCGTAGCAGGAACCGTCCACCCGGCCGGGGTTTCCGAGGCGCATTCCGCGCTACCAGAGGTTCCTTTTTTCCCTCCCGGGGATTTCAGGACCAAAGGACCCCCCCCTTCTTCCCAGCCAGAGGTCGGGCTTGGGGCTCCAGATACCCCCGCGGTGGTACCACCAGCAGACGTCCTTACGGTGAGTACCCTTTCTTTCCCTCCCGTTCAAGTAGCAGGGAGGCTGGCCTTATTTTACCGAGAGTGGACGAAGCTCACCTCGGATGCTTGGGTTCTGCAGTGTGTAAAGGGGTATCGCCTAGATTTTGTTTCAGTGCCTGTCCAGTTTTATTCCCCCAGAGAACTGTCCCTTCCACGGGAGCAGGACGAGATGATCTCCGCGGAGGTCGTGGAGATGCTCTCCAAGGGCGCTATAGAGGAACTGCCATTCGCCGCCAAGGGCTTTACGAGCAATCTGTTCCTGGTGCCCAAGAAAGGAGGCGGAGTTCGCCCTGTAATAAATCTTCGTCCCCTCAACGCCTTCCTACGTTACCAACACTTCCAGATGGAAGGTATACACTGCCTCAGAGACCTTCTGCGCAAGTCGGACTGGCTGGCCAAACTAGACCTGAAGGACGCTTACTTCACGGTCCCCATTGCTTTGGAATTCAGAGATTATCTCCATTTCACATGGCACGGGCGACGCTGGCGCTTCACCTGCCTGCCTTTCGGTCTCTCTTCGGCTCCCTGGTGCTTCACCAAGCTTATGAAGCCTGTGGTGGCGTTCCTCCGTACCCGAGGGGTTCGCCTCATTGTTTACCTGGACGACATTCTGATTTTGTCCTAATCGAAGGAGAATCTCCTTCTACACCTAGAATGGACTACCGCCCTGCTACAGAAGTTGGGTTTTCTGATCAACTGGGACAAATCGGTCCTGGATCCCGCCCAGTCCATAGAGTTCCTGGGATTCAGAGTGGACTCCGTCCAACAGTTCCTGTTTCTACCGAGTTCCAAGGTGAAAGCCATTCAGAAGGAAATTCGAAGAGCTCTGCGTGTCGCAGACTTGTCCATCAGACAGCTGGCGAGAATAATTGGCCTTCTCGCGGCCTCTATTCAGGCGATCTTCCCGGGCCCGCTACACTACCGGGCCCTTCAACGACTCAAAGGGTCACACCTTCGGTCAGGTCACTCCTACGAGTCTCGGATACGTTTGGACGCAGAGTCCAGAGACGAGTTGGTGTGGTGGTTAGCACACATGGAGGCGTGGAAATTCGAAGAGCTCTGCGTGTCGCAGACTTGTCCATCAGACAGCTGGCGAGAATAATTGGCCTTCTTGCGGCCTCTATTCAGGTGATCTTCCCGGGCCCGCTACACTACCGGGCCCTTCAACGACTCAAAGGGTCACACCTTCGGTCAGGTCACTCCTACGAGTCTCGGATACGTTTGGACGCAGAGTCCAGAGACGAGTTGGTGTGGTGGTTAGCACACATGGAGGCGTGGAATGGGAGAGCCATCTTCGGCTCCATCCCGGACATAGTGATCGAATCCGATGCCAGCTTGCACGGCTGGGGTGCTCGTTGTGGCGACGTTTCCACAGGAGGCAGATGGGTCCGACGTGGAGAAGTCGTTGCACATCAACTGCCTGGAACTCCTGGCTGGGGCTTTCGCGATCCGCAGCCTTACCCCAGGACGGGCGAATTGCTGCGTTCTCCTCAAGATGGACAACGTGTCAGCGGTCCGCTACATAAATCACCTGGGAGGTACGAAGTCCAAGATGTTGGCAATTCTAGCGAAAGACTTCTGGCAGTTCTGCCTTTTCAACAACGTCTCGGTAACAGCGGAACACATTCCGGGCCTAGACAATTCGGGAGCGGATTGCAATTCCAGACACTTGAGAGACTCTGGAGATTGGCGTCTACACGCTTCGGTGTTCCAGAGCCTGGACATGTTGTGGGGAAGATTCCAGATGGATCTGTTCGCATCTCGACTGAACACTCAACTGCCGAAGTTCTTCAGTTGGAGGCCGGATCCGGCAGCGGTGGCAACCGATGCCTTCCTTCAAGAATGGCCGCAGGGTCTGCTATACGCATTTCCCCCATTCAACATGATAGCGCGCACGATCTCGAAACTGGTTCGCCACGACTGTCGTGTAGCGCTAATCACCCCGCTTTGGAGATCTCGACCATGGTTCCCCCGCTTGATGGAGTTGTCGATCGATTATCCTCGGTTGATACCAATCTTCCAGGACCTCCTTCTAGACCCGGATGGGAACTCACACGGACTAGTGTTACAACACCAGCTGCCCCTGATAGCGTGGTTCCTTTCAGGGGACCTTGGATTGTCCCAGACGTTCCGCAGACAACTCTCCTGCTCCTCGATAACGCCTGGGCCCCAGGCACACGAACTGCCTATCGAACTTCATGGAGATCGTGGTCTGGTTGGTGCATGGAACGGGCAGTGGATCCCGTATCTGCCCCTCTACCTTTGATCCTGGAATTCCTCACGTCCCTGTTTGACTCAGGCAAGGCGTACCGCACGATTAACCTTTCCCGCTCGGCTATTTCGGCCGGACACAGGGGTTTGGATGGTTCCCCTGTCGGCAGACATCCTTTTGTATGTCGTCTTCTCAAGGGTATCCGCCTTGCTCGTCCTCCTCGGCCTCGCTTCTCTGCCTTTTGGGACGTTAACGTGATGTTGCAGTTCCTCTCCTCATGGTACCCTAATCAGGAGCTGACTTTGAAACGACTGTCATCCAAGTTGGTAATGTTACTCTGTTTGATCTCTTGCAAGAGGGTCTCTGACGTCAGGGCCATGGATTGGGACGCCATTGCATTCACCCCGGAGGGTGTTACTTTTGACATATCCAGGAGGACTAAATCTGCATCCAAGTCATTTTCGTATCCCAGGTTTTCTGGTTGTCCGGCGCTCTGTCCGGTGGATTGCATCAGGGTTTACCTGGATGTCACGAGTTCCCTTCGCTCTGCCGATCTACACGATTTGTTCATATCTTTTAAGTCGCCTCATCGGACGGTTTCTACACCTACCCTGGCACGTTGGGTGCGTGAACTGTTATCCTCTGCAGGTATAGACACCTCTGTATTTACGCCCCATTCTATACGAGGAGCGATGGCTTCTAAAGCCTCCTCAGTCGGATGTCGTCTGGAGGATATTATGCGGGCGGCAGATTGGTCCAGAGAATCGACCTTTAGAGACTTCTATTTCAGACCTATTGAACACATCGCATCTCGAGTGGTTGCACAGCTTTGAACTTGCATAATATGAGCCTCCGTGTCTTTAATAAAATTCCCAGATTTTACTAGTAACATGACGTAAAGTCATGATTTTATTAAAGACACGGAGGCGAGTATTATCCCCTCCCGCCCTCCCGGTGTGGAGTTGGGATACGAGATGCTTGAGACTCTACGGGTTTTTGCTGTTCAATTAGGTATGTATTAATTATATGTATTTATTTATATGATTGGATGGTTTGGTACGTCTTATTATGTTTACTAATTATTTATATTTTGTATTTCAGAATCCAGTTTGTTGTTTGTGACTCCTTCCAATGTTGTTTGGTAAGTCTACAGTTTTGAGTCTGGAAATTACCATATTTCTCTGTCTTTTTTAGCTTGAAGTTATCGCATTGTTCCTGTTTCCTGTGTTGATCAAGTAGGACATCGTTCTTCTTACCTGGTCTTCGGTTTTCGCAAGAAAGAGGGGGATTGTGGGAGACACAGGACTTATATAGCTACTTCCTCTACCATGTGATCGGCTACCCGTTATGCCTATACAGTTTTTTCTTTCATTTTGACAATATTTATATTCCTCTATCTTTGCTGCTGAGGAAATAAAGAAAGAGTTATGCATAATATGAGCCTCCGTGTCTTTAATAAAATCATGACTTTACGTCATGTTACTAGTAAAATCTGGGAATTATATACTCTGTGTTATATTATAAAGTGATTTAGTATTTTATGTACAATAAAGTGCAATGAAGTGCAACGTGATTCTCATCATATTTACATTAATGTCATAGAAATTTTATCTTTTCATAAAGGGATTCACTTGCTTTTATGTACATTAAAGTGCTAAAAAGTGATTTATATATATATATATATATATATATATATAAACTCCTCGTGTCCCGCACTCACTGCTCCCGGTCTTGTAATGCCTTCGTGCTAATCCTGGCCATAATATAGAATACCTTGTAGGACAGCACTCACAGGACTTGATATGGTTCAAAAATAGTGCTTCTTTATTGCAGCAAAAATTTCAAGTAAAAAGTGTCAACGTTTCAGTCCCATCTGGACTTTTATCAAGTCTTGATAAAAGTCCAGATGGGACTGAAACGTTGACACTTTTTACTTGAAATTTTTGCTGCAATAAAGAAGCACTATTTTTTAACCATATCAAGTCCTGTGAGTGCTTTCCTACAAGGTATTCTATATATATATATATATATATATATATATATATACATACATATACATATATATATATATATATTTATTTTTTTAAATACAAAAATCCTCTGCACTCACGCTTTTGGTACTCCAATGCCGGGCGCAATACGAGAGCTCCAATAGATACAAACTCCAAGTAAGAAAGGCTGCTCTCCCTTCTTTAAAATGAAAAATTTATTGAAGAAGTTTCAAAATAACGACCAATGTTTCGGTCTCCGTTCGGGACCTTTCTCAGGGTCAAATATAACAGGACAACCGTTGTCCTGTTACCTGTTATATTTGACCCTGAGGAAGGTCCCGAACGGGGACCGAAACGTTGGTCGTTATTTTTAAACTTCTTCAATACATTTTTCGTTTTAAAGAACGGAGAGCAGCCTTTCTTACTTGGAGTTTATAAATATATATATATTGTGACCTTTATGGGCAAAGCAACACAGTCCTCTAGGGTAACAGGCATAGAACAACAAAAATGGTGTGGTTTATTTATAGCGTGCACAAAATCCATACAGCAATCAGTTTGTTCAAAAACTGCAGCACAACAGAAAGGAAAATCTACAAAATAAATCCTAGCTCAAATTTGAGCACTAACTAAACATAAAGAAATGTCCCTTACTCACCAGGGTAATAAACTACACAAAAATAAGCATTGGTTTCACCAACCTTTAGCACATTGTTTAGATGCTGCTCTGCACAGACCTGCTCTCTCTCTGCAGGTCAGATTGTATCTGACTCTTTCTTCTCTGAGACCTGCTAATTAAAGCCTCAGCAGTTGCTAATTGGGCAGGTGAATGAGTATAGACTATGGAGGATTCTGGGTCCTAGATACCTTCCTTCTATTACCCTCCCATAGACTCTGTCACAATATATATATATATTTTTTTTTTTTGCAAGGATTTTTTTTTTTTGGAACACGTACGATTTACCAAACGAATATAATTTTGCCTACTTGTTTTCAACCCTGCTAATTTTCCCTCTCGGGCTGTAACTTTCTTATTATATTCCAAATGAGTAGATCAGCAGATAATGGGGTCTATATTGCAATCAGCATCTATAAGGACTTCAAATATTCTCTCTCATGGCTGGAGCCAAGCGGCGCTTTCAAAATCCCACGTGTAGTCACTGCCCACTTTACAGCGTCGTGTTTCAGTTTACACTCAAATGCTCCTCAAAACCACTGGACAGTCGTCCACATGTAAGCGTGTATTTCCCAACTCTTCAAATTTAACTTCCAGCGTGCAGACAGCAATATTACCCTTGTGTTGAGTAATATTAACCAGCCCAAATGTCGTTTAAACGATTGTAACACTGCATCCGTGAGATTTTCATATACCTCTGCTCCTTTCTTCAGACTCACTTCAATAGTCTTAGCTTACTCGCTTCATCGCCAGGCCGGGTGCGTCCACCTCCAGTACGTGTTGCGTCTCTACGTCCTCACGTACCGCCAAAAAACCTGATGGAGAGATCCTTTGGTTCCCCTATTGCCCTCTAACATTTAAATCTTACTCCCACCTTCTCTTCCTTTCCATACTACTGCTCCTAGCAGCTGGTGATGTCTCTCCAAACCCTGGTCCCTCCTCTACTAAGCCACCTGGTACTAACACCAGAAACCTCGACAATCTCATATTCATTCCATGTAACTCTCACTCTAATTCCTCCTTTAAATCTGCCCTCTGGAATGAACGCTCGGTGTGCAGCACTTTAAATCAACTTCCATCCATGACCTATTTCTCTCACACTCCCTAAACCTACATGCAACGGAAACATGGCTCTCTCCCTCTGATACTGCTACTCCTGCCTCACTATCCTTTGGTGGTCTTCACTTTACCCACAACCCAAGACAAGCTGAGAGGAAAGGCGGCGGTGTAGGTTTTCTGCTTTCACCCGACTGCTCCTTTAAAACTCTGTCCGCCCCGCCTCCCTCTTTTCCATCATTTAAAATCATTCAATTCACCTCTTCAACCCCTTATCTGCTAACATTGCCGTTATTTATCGTCCCCCTGGTTCCCCTTTACTCTTTCTTGACCACTTTACTGCCTGGCTAACCTTCTTCCTATCTTCTAATATTCCATCCCTAATTCTTGGGGACTTCAATATTCCCATTAACCCACCTTTGACCTCAGCAGCCTCTAAACTACTTTCAATTACTTCCTCCCTTGGGCTATTGCAGTGGGCTAATTCTCCCACCCATGTAGCTGGCAATACCCTCAACCTCATTTTCTCTTATGCATGTACAGTATCTAATATCTGCAACACTCCATTTCCTTTCTCTACTCACCACCTCTTATCGTTTGCTCTGGAGTACCCCTCACCCAACAACCTCAGCCTAACCCCCCTCAACTGAGGAGGAACCTTAATTCTATTGACCACCAGCAGCTGTCAGCTGATATTGATTCACAACTGCTATCCATCCCTTCCCTCTCCTGTCCCTCACTGGCCATCTCCACACATAACACTACCTTCACCTCTGCCTTGAACGCTGCAGCCCTGCTCCAAACATGCACCTCTAAGAGGACGCACCTCCAACCGTGGCATACTAAATCAACACGCTATCTGCAAAGTTGCTCCCGTTGTGCTGAACGCTCCTGGAGGAAGTCTTGCACCCAGTCAGACTTTCTCCATTATAGATTCATATTGTGTTCTTACAGCACAGCCCTTGCCCTCCCCAAACAGTCAGACTTTTCCTCTCTCATTAGTTCATGCTCCCGCAATCCCAGGCGTCTCTTTGACACCTTTAACTCTCTTCTTTGCCCTGCTGTGACCACCCCCAAACTAACCTAACAGCCGATAGCTTTGCATGCTACTTTACCGACAAGATTGAACAGCTAAGGAAAGAACTCTCCCCACCTTGCGGTTCTCTTTCTCAACCACACTTAGATCATGCCTTTCCTACCCTTCAGACTTTCTCCCCGGCTACTGAACAAGAGGTGGCTGTGCTTCTCCTTTCCTCTCGCCCCACCACTTGCCCGCTCGATCCTATCCCATTTCACCTCATCAGATCTCTCTCCCCTTGTCTTGTGCCTTCCTTAACAAACATCTTCAACTGATCTCTCTCTTCTGGCATTGTTCTTGCATCCTCAATTCCAACTCTCTCATTGACCCTCTTTAGTCTGGCATTGTCCATGCTGACCTTAAACATGCCACTGTAGTACCTATCCAGAAAAAAACATCTCTTGACCCGTCCTCCCCCTCTAACTATCATCACATATCCCTGCTCCCTTTTACCTTAAAGCTTCTGGGAAGACTTGTCTTTACCCGTCTGTCTTGCTTCCTCAATTCCAACTCTCTCCTTGACCCTCTTCAGTCTGGCTTCCGCCCTCTCCACTCTGCGGAGACTGCTCTTATCAAAGTTACTAACGACCTAATCGCAGCTAAATCCAAAGGCCACTACTCCATACTAATTCTTCTTGACCTCTCTGCTGCCTTTGACACAGTTGATCATGCTCTCGTTCTTCAAACTCTTCAATCGATCGGCCTCTGTGACTCTGTCCTCTCATGGTTTCCCTCTTATCTCTCCCAATGCTCATTCAGTGTCTCCTTTTCCAAGGATACCCCCTCCCCTCGTCCTGTCTCGGTTGGTGTTCCCCAAGGCTCTGTCCTTGGTCCCCTTCTATTTTCTCTTTTGGATTCCACTACCACCTGTACGCTGATGACACCCAGTTATATCTCTCCTCCCCGGACCTCTCCCCTGCCGTCCTGCAACGTGTCACTGCTTGCCTTTCTTCCGTCTCTGACTGGATGTCAATCTCTCTAAAACTGAACTCCTTGTCTTTTCTCCTCCAAATACTGATCCTCCTGTCTCACTCTCCCTATCAACATAAGTCAATTCTTGCAAGCACGCTGTCTTGGCATCATACTTGATTCTGGCCTCACCTTTGAGCCTCACATCCAGCATGTTGCCAAATCATATAGATTCCAACTTAAAAACATAACCCGCATCCGCCCCTTTCTTAAGCAAGATGCTACCAAGGAGCTTGTCCATGCTCTAGTAATTTCCTGCATGGATTATTGCAACCCTCTTCTGATTGGTCTTCCCAAAAGCCGTATTGCGCCGCCACAGTCTGTAGTGAATGCTGCCACCAGACTGATTTTCCTCTCTAGTCGGTCCTCTCACACCTCACCCCTCAGTCAATTCAAAGTGCTAACCCATACATATAAAGCACTGAACAATTCTAGCCCCTCTGATATCTCCTCACAGATCCATAGGTATGCCCCTTCTTTGTCCCTCCACTCTGCCTGTGACCTTCTCCTGTCCGCTGCTCGAACCTGTATGGCCAACTCGCGCTTGCAGAACATCTCACGGGCGGCTCCCTTCCTCTGGAATAGCCTGCCTACCCCCATCAGACTCTCCCCAATTCTTCAATCATTTAAGATGTGCCTCAAAACACATCTCTTTAACCCCTTAAGGACCAAACTTCTGGAATAAAATGGAATTTTGACGTGTCAGACATGTCATGTGTCCTTAAGGGGTTAAGAAAGCTTATAGCTTTCCAGAGTAACCTCTACCTCACATATCTGTATTTTGCTCTCTTCTAAAGGGCATCACTCTACCCTCTCCTCCAGCTCTGCTTCACTCCCACCCTATTTGATTGATATTTCCTGTCCTAATGTGTTTTACACCCCCACCTCCTATAGACTGTAAGCTCGTTTGAGCAGGGTCCTCTTCAACCTATTGTTCCTGTAGGTTTTCATGTAATTTATGTCCTATTTATAGTTAAATCCCCCTCTCATAATATTGTAACCCGCTACGGAATCTGTTGGCGCTTTATAAATGGCAATAATAAAATTAATCCCTCTTTATGTTTTGTATTGATATATGACTATAGAATGTGTTGGTACTTTATATATGCCAGTAATTATAATATCATTAACAGTGTTTGGGGGTGAACACATGTTCTCGTCATAGGAAATAAAATACTCTGCAATAAGATATCATCACATTATTTCTGTCTTTATAAAAATCTCAGATGTAACAGGGTAGCTTCCTACAGGGTGACCCATAAATCCGTACCCATCCAGCAGACAGATACACTGGGTACATAAGATATATGGATGGGTAGGGACTTATGGGCCACTCTGTATCATAGTGTAAAGCTGACACAGTATCTCTAGCATTTAGAACGTTGAGATCCAAGGTTATTGACATATCTCCATAGTGACCGTCGTGACGCCATTTCCTCTGCGACACTTCCTTTTGAGAAGTTGAAAGGTCAGGGGTGTCACGGTGTCCTCTTGTCGCACACGTGTGTTTCGGCTGCTGCAACCATGCTGTCCTCTCTCTCCCGAGCTCTTATCGCCACCGCCAGGGTCGCCACTTCTCGGCCCGTGTCCATGCTCTCCTCCCTGTGCCCTGCGCGCTCCTTCACCCGCACTCTGTGGATGCATGGCGGCCAGGGCTCTGCTCTAAGGCCAGCCTTTCTTTACCCTTACCGGGGATTCCCGGCGGTGTCATGCGGCTGTGGAGGATTGCATACAGAGGGTGAGTGTCAAACGGTGTGGACGGTTTGTATAGACTGTAATTGTTTGTCCAGCACAGGCTTTCCATGACAAAATATAGATCATTGTAACTGACTCTTCTGGAGTTATGACTTATATTGGATTAAGAAGAAGTGTGTGGTTTTTTAAGCTTTTTTTTAAGTATTTTTTTTCTTGGGTAATTTTTTTTTTTTTTTTTATATAATGGTAAATCGTATTTATTATATGTGTAGACGCTCACCTTGATATGTAAGTGTTACAGTGAGCTACAGCATTCAGGATTAGTAAGCATACCCGTGGTTTGTTTTATTAATACATTGAGATGGCTCCTTTTTATCTGACAGTTTGTTTCAGTGGGGTTAAACAAAATGCTTAGATTTAACACACTCGAATTTTAAATAACTGCTTTCCTTCTTCTGTTCTATTTTAGGAGACAAAGCATTTGCAGAATTCCTCAGCGATGAAATCAAAGAAGAAAAGAAAATACAGAAACACAAATCCCTACCTAAGATGACTGGTGGGTGGGAGCTGGACGTCCATGGCACAGAGGCTAAACTGATCAGGAAACTTTCAGGGGAGAAGTAAGTAATGTCACAAAAATGAAACCGTGCTCTTCTGGTTTGTGACCACTGATTCACAAATGGGACACAAAGCATGGTGGTCTTGGCTGTTGCTAATACATGCTTTAAGTACTCCCTTGTATAAAACATGCTTGGTAAAAGAATTCAGACTATAGGAATAATTTACATCCACAAATGGCTCACCAGAAATACATAAATAAGAACCTTAGGATGGTTGCATAAGAACATTGCCAATGCTCTCCATGTCTAGCTTTCCCCTACCCCAACCATCTCATAATAGGGACAAATCTGCCAAACAGCATTCAGGGTTATTTACAAAAATGAAAATTAGTGGGAATGCAAATACATTTCAATTTGAAGGCTAAAGTTGCTGAACTGGAAGCATCACTGCTTGATATATATTTTTTTCCAGCCTAGCTATATTGACATTTAAATTCGAAATTCAATTGTCTCCTTTATGTGACCCAACATTTTCACTAGACCCTAGTAGTCAGCAGTAGCTTTGGTGCATTATACTTCCATTAATATTCTATATCCATTTAATGTTGTGGTTATTTTCAAAAAATGTCAAGTCTCTTCTTTTTCATGTAACTCATTGAAATTCTGTACTGCTCATGCTATCTGATTTTTTTTTATTTTAGTTTTTATTAATATACTTTAACCCCTTAAGGACCAAACTTCTGGAATAAAAGGGAATTATGACATGTCACACATGTCATGTGTCCTTAAGGGGTTAAAAAACGGGGCGGGGCCTGACAGCCAAGATGGCCGGCCGCACATTCTGAGAGCTCCTACAGCTCCGGGCATAATTGAGCTGCTAACGACCAAACTAACAGAGCAGCAAAAGGCGACCGGGAAAAGATGCACCACAACCCGATGCACAAACGGGTGCCTGTCCGACACCGGAGCTCCACGGAAAAACCCATACCGGCCATGCGGCCTACACCGGAGCAGGACCCAGTGCCCGGGGGAGTCGGCCGATCCCCCGGCACGGGAAGCGCCCGCAAGCGAGAACCCTTTACAGCCCTGCTGCCCCCCCCTCTGGACCGGCGGGGGATATCCCGGTCCTCGCAGGGGACGATTACCCCCACACCACTGCATGAACAAACGCCTACCACCAAGCGAAACCGACAGGGCCGAACACGGCCTGTGACTCTGCATACACTTGCTGCGCCACCCAGGCATACCCTGGAGTTTTTCGAACGGCTGTGCACCCACCTTTGGACCAAGCATATTGACCGCGGAGGGTACTATAGGCTGGCGAGAAGAGCAGTAGCAGCGTGGATCCGCCCGGCGCCACCTGCAAGGAAACCCCCCTCGTAAAAGCAAAAAGGCCTCCAGACGGAAACAAAACCGAAACTCAATACGGCGGAAAACAGGGCCGGGTACCTCGGACGCCACAGCTCAAGACCCCAAGCCCCAGAGATGGGCCAAACAGCACACACGAACTCAAACAAGACGCAGCATGGGCATACCTCAGGCTCCCTCTACTATAAGGGAAACTCTACCCCAGTCTACTGACTCACCCAAGCGACATCCGTCGTGTCCAAAGTCCCACCGTATTGAACTGCGACAGAAGAGGCAACCGTGGCAGGTACCAGCACAGCCCCAGCATCGGCTGAAGAATCGAAAGGTCACTGCATACCTGGGTCCAAGACCAAAAGGCCGGCCGCAGCACGCTACACCTCACCGGGAAAACGATCAGCTCTCTGCAGGCAATCCTAAGGAGGGACTTAAGCCTGGGAGACCCCAGGGGACCGTATAGCACTGCATTGTAATATTCCGATGCCCACCCAGGAGCGTTCCCCGGCCTATATCAGCCACCACACGCTCAGGTTGAACGTTATAGCTGCAAACCCAGGCAAACGCAAATACCTCTCATGCATAATGTACAGCACATTGCTACAGGCCCTAGCTAAATGAGGCATAATAATTACAGATATGAGAGGCTATAATGTTAATATCAATGTCCCACATTGCCTTACACTGTGTAATAATATTCCCCATATTGTAAGCAAGAAGTAGTGTTGTTGACAGTTTCCTACTGCATCATAGCATATATGAGAATAGCGCTATTTTCTTATTCAAAAACCTTTTCGAATTCCACAAATACCCAGATTCATGCGGTTAAGACCTTCTTTAACTGCCAAACTACAGGCTTGATCTACCTTCTAACATGCAGCTGTGATCAAAAGTATGTAGGAAAAACCTTTAGACCATTTAAAAACCGGATCCTAGAACATGTCAACTCAGTGAACCCCACTAGACAAACTGATACAGTGATCTCTAGACACTTGAAACTAAAACACGGAGGCTCAGCGAATGGTTTACGGTTCAGTGGAATCGAAAAAATAAAGCTTGGTCCCAGGAAAGGGGATATAGACAACAAACTACTCCAAAGAGAAAGTTATTGGATTTTTACATTAAAAACTCTGTCCCCAAATGGTCTGAACGAAGGCTTCTCCTACACTCCGTTTATATGAGAACTATCTATAAAATATACTGACTGTATCATGCCCCACGATGGCCACATATATATAAATATATATATCTATAATTTTATATCCATCTTTTAAGCACGCTTTTGTTAATACTCATTACCAAATTGTAAATATACTTATATATATTGTAAATACTTGTAAATATTAATATATAATTTCTCTTCTCCTTTTTTCTATTATTTAAAGTTTCGTACTTGTAGGTCCTATTATCATCTGTCCTTACAACTAGTATTTCGATACCTTATCGTCCAAGACCGAAGTACATAATGCAAACCTAGGCACTGTTCACCAACACGCCAGAGATAAGAGACCTCACATCAATATTACTCCCACTGCTTTGATGTTCCTTTAATCCCATCCAGAGACATATGGAATTATGTATATACTTCACGCACAGTAGATTAGCCATTTAGCATTCAAAGGGACATATGGAATAATCCTTTATTGGGATATTTTTGATGGATCGTCACAGTCTCCTTTTTGCATTTGCGTACTAGCATAAACCAACGACTGTTACATCATACGTACGGCTGAAGTTAGAGCCGACAAGTTGTGGAAGTTTGGCACCCTCCTTTTTGATCTAGAAACTGTGACGATCTATAACCGCCACAGCCTCATAGGGATCCCACTCTAGACACATACAGACCCCTCTCGGCAGTGAGAGGGTTAAAATCTAACTCTAACACGTCAGAACACAATGCTAATGATAGGCTGTTTCGGACCAGCCCATTAGCATAAGCTGACGGAGTTTCAATATATACATAGATACATCGTATTATGTAAAGTTAATCTGTACAAGCGTGTGCCGGTAAATATAATAAGAGGGACTTTTTAGTCTATGTAGTTACTGTTGCCAAGTTCACTGATACAGTTTCGCATACCCTGATTTACACTGACAGCTCGGTGTTTCTGTCTCCCTAACGGCACACAGTTGGTTAACGATCTTGGAATTACGTCAGGACACAAGGCATATGATTGGTTGACCAGTCAGGGTCATTAGCCTATGCCCACGTGGGATTCTTGGCGCTCGATTTTGGTTATCTGATTGGACAGCTACTTAATTTACAGAGACCTGAATACATTTAAAAGGAGACTAGCATCCAGTCTCCTATCATCCCCTGACGAAGGTGCATCTAAGAAAGCACCGAAACGCGCGTCGGGCTCTATGGGCTCTCTTCTTTCACCACTTATACACTTAAGGCTATCTATCACCATGTGCAGGCAACCAACATTCTAAGTATGGTTCTGCACATGGAGCCACTTTAACTTTGTTTCATTTCACCTCTCTTTAATTTTGGTTATGGTTACTTTATAACAGCCTACTGAGAATTTACTCTCACTGAATTAGGGGACCCCTGGTATCAACTGCAACAGTTATTTGCTGGATGTTACAGTTTTCTAGCTCAATATCTTTAAGGGATCTCCGTATTTCTCCCTTAATAGCTAGATTTTATTTCTACAGGGAATAGCCATATGCTGCCCCTTATGCCGGCTTGATCCATGACTCGGTTTATTACTGTTACTATATACATTTGATGACCTGTAGTCTGGAGTCAGTCACTAGCCATACGGCATTAGAATTTTCTATACTTTAGTAACCATACCTAAGATACCTATGTCAGCCAAGTGACATACACCTACCCTTTCCGCTCCTAGCTCTGGACTTGACCAGTCTTATGCCCAATAAAGTCAGTAGCCAGTTAGCAATTTTTGGAGTTTTTATGGGTATTAGAGTATCACTTGGCATTAGAGAGGTGAGCCATTAAGGCAAGTTTCACACTATCTTTTTAATTACAAGTATTTTTCACTTGACTGTATCGATTCTATTTACTTATTCTCCTTATCATATCCAGTTATACTCGGACAGTCTGGATCTTTCCAGCTGTTTGAGTAATTTTTTGTTCGCTATTTTCTTATTACCTGTTATTTACGATCATCCAACTGTTAAAATCTGTTAAAATGTATTAATTATAAGCAGTTAGATAAGCTCAGGACAAATCAAAATCACATGTCAGATGTACTCTAACAAAATGTGCAGCACCCTCAAATGCCAGCAACTGTTTATATGATGTCTTTCTAATTGCAAGGGCAACTAGCTCAGTCACACCTAGCAACTTAGACACAAGCATCCCTATCCAAGCGTTCTTTGTTTTTTTTTTTGTTTTTTTCCACCTTATCTGAGTTGCATATGTTATACTACAGCTTAACAGGCAGGAGATTCCAGAACGTGAACAATCATACCAAACTAAATATTAACTATAAAATTGTGCATGCATTACCATACCCCATTCTGTTTTCAAATGTTTATGAAAAAGCGTGAGGATTGCCTTTGGGGTACCTCATGCGTGTTATCTCATTTGCACGACAAAAATAAAGAATTTAAAAAAAAAAAAAAAAACATTTTGAAATTTAATACAGCATTACAGATTTTGCTTTTTATTCGGTTTTATCTAGGCATGTTTGGGCTCTGAAAATATTAAGTTTATTCTTCTTGTAATCAGATCTTTTTTTTTTTTTTTCTTTTTCCCCTCCCCAAAGGGTAACCGTAACATTCAATACCAATAACAGCATTCCACCAACGTTTGATGAAGAATCACAAGAAGGTCAGAAGGCAGAGGAGAATGAGGTAAAATTGAAAACTTTATATATTTTCAATACAAAGAAGGATTCACTTCACAGGGTTCCATTTTGCATGCTTGCACATGCTCAGACCTAATCTGGATAAAGATATGGTAAATGAGGACAAGTGAATCATTAAGTAAGTAGTGCACAGAACAAGGTCAGGTTTTTATTTATTCCCCCCCCCCCCCAGTTAATAATCTTCATTAAGGTTTTACAAAGGTGACACTCAGTGCGTAGTAGCAATGTGGTGGTACATAGTAATACAAAAATGAATGTGTACATTAAGGTAGCATAGCACATAAGTAAATGGATAACAAATTGTATTTAATTTAGATAATGCTGACCACCAGGGAGTGGGTTGAGAAAATAAGTTGTCAATTGAGTTAAGGAGAAATAGCTGAAAACCTGTGCCACTTGTCCTACACCTTTTGAAATTTTGGCAATGAGTCCAGTATGCGGTGAGATATTTCTTTTTTAAAACAATATTTAAAAGAAAGATACTTTAAAACATTCTATGTGGTAGTGAGTATTTCCAAGGGTGTGCTGCGTACTTTATTTTTGCAAACAGGGACAGTTTGTGGCAAAGCCACATTTTACCATATTTATGCAGCACCTGAAACTACAAATCAGGCTTTTGGATTTAACCTTTATAAAGACAGGCATCTCACCATCCCTTAAGTCAGTTACATTTAACATGAGAATACATATACTCGGGGGCAGAGCCAAGCTGCTGACCTGAATGGCCGCATGTAATCGAAGCTCCGTAACAAACGGCCACATTGGACCTTCTAACACAGCCCAAATCCCTCACACAAGGTAACAAACGGCACCACCAAGACCGGGAGAGAGATGGGTCGGAAAACAAAAATACCAAAGTCTGATAAACCCAGGCAGAGTGGAAATATCAGAGACCTCTGGAAGCTAACACGCAGTACCATGGGCGCCAACAAGGCTGACTATGCAAAAGTCTGCTCAGACATTTCAGATGACTTAAATAGCGAGGCAGAAATCCATCACTCGCTGGCTCCTCTCCCAACTCATCCACAAGTAGATGCGTCCCCAGTGAACACAGCAATAATGAAAGAGCTGGTAGCGGGGCTTCAGCTTACCATGCAGGCTGACATGGCCCAGATCCGTACAGACTGAGCACGGTGGAAGAAGATTCCCGCCGAAACAGGCACGACACAACACAGCTGCAACTAGCAGTACACGAGCTACAACAGCAGAATCGCAAAACAGAACAGCGGCTTGCAGAGCTGGAGGACCAACGGCGAAACCTGAACCTCAAGATCAGGGGACTAGGAGAGGAGATACGGAGTCAGAGGTACTGCAATTCATCAGGCGAGATCAAACAAGCTGTCCTGGGAGGGATGTTCTGCCTTCTCAGACCCACCAAAGCTCTGACCACGGCACCTAGGGACCTCCTGGTGTGCTTTCAGAGTCATGGAGACAGAGCAGCGGTGCTTCAAGCGATAAGAAGCCAAGCCCCATATGTGTTTTGAGAACATGCAGTTCTCATTCTACGCAGATTTATCAGGGCCAATGCTGGCCTAGCGCCGCACAATGAAACCCTTCACAGCTCTCCTACGTCTACACAATATTACCTAACAATGGAGGTGTCCTCCAGCACTTTTAATCCACCACGGTAATACGTCATTCAAGATCCAAGACATGCAAGGTTCGTTGGACCTCCTCCCAACCCTGGGACTGCAAGAGGACGCCATGTCCCCTGCGGTACCAAGCAAGCCAGCGGCACTACCCACGGCATGGGAACACCCGTTCATCCCCCGATGGGCAAGAGAAGAGGGCCCCCATAGCGGTCAGTACCTGATGGAGACCAGAATTCACCTCGTACCAGCCCTCTAACTGCACGGGCTAGCCAAATGGGGCGAGCAGAACTCCTCTTCCCAGAGACACTATGGCAGACGATATATAACCCATCAACTATTAGCCCAAGCGAGCCACTAACTATCTATACCACATACATGTAGTCCCCTACAATGCAGGAGTGCAACATAAGAATGCCCATACCGCAGATAACGCGCTGTCCACCTGCCCACGACTCGAAAACCAACTCACAACACCGTTTTACTTTTAAAGGTAACTCTTGCCTTACTGCCTATAACACCTTCAACCCCACCTGAGAAATGGCCAAACGCCTAGGCATACTGGGCTTACTAAGCACTAGCACCCACTACCCAAAACCAAACTCCCTCAGCTCATGGCCCACTACCCAAATGTTAGACACCCTGCCAGTTACGCTTTGTCAAAAATGTGTGTCATATGTTTATCTCATGTAACGATTTATTGCCTAAGCTATGACCGGAGTCAAAAATAAACATTTAAAAAAGAGAGAATACATATACTCAGAAGAAAACAATCAGCTTTTTTTTTTTTTTTAATTGGAAATACTATTGCACTTACATTGCTTCACACACATCTGTAAATACCTCTCATTTCAGTGTATTTCTTGTCTTACCATAGCCCTACGGGGTGGCCGTCATTCATGCTATATTTGGTCAGAAGCAGTAGATCTACCCTGACTATGTACAATTTGAATGTCTGAAACTAGATTAGGGAGCATTTTGGATTATGCACATGGTCTATGTAATTGTGGATGAACACTTGCATTTGGCTACCTGAATGGGCCTTGGTTGGATAAGCTGTGACCAACAAGGACAATGTAAGTTTCTGACCAACGAGGACTTAAAAATGGTGGCATCCTTGGCGCATGTGTAAGCTAGAAGATACAATGAAGAGCTGAATTACAAAATAATACTTAGAGGCCATATGATGCATGCAAGACTTTCTTTTAAAGAGAGGAAAAAGTGTCTTTGTTGCCAATATTTACCTATAAATTATTAAGATTCTAACATTTTAATTCTATTTGATGACTTTTTAATTACTAAAGACATAATCGAAACTCCATAAAGGTATGAAACGTGGAATACATATATATATTTTTTTCCTAGTTAAATCAAAAAGCATACATATTGGCACTTAAAATATAGTTACTACTCAAGATATGATTTAATAAATAAAACAACTTTTTAAACTTTCTCTATTGCAGCCAGAACTCGTATCTACACCCAACTTTGTTGTTGAAGTTACAAAACAGGATACCAAGGAGACTTTGGTACTTGACTGTCATTTTCCAGAAGATGAGGTAATGAACTTTTCACTGCATGATATATCATTTAAAAAAAAAAAAAAAAAAAAAAAAAAAAAAAATTGTTACTCTGTATGCATACATGTGTATGTGAGCTCCCTCCCCCTTAGCACTTAATGCTGCAATGTAAAGCATTGCAGTTCCAGAGAATCCAGGCAGTCACTGGAGGCACTTCCTTGATTTTAACTGACTTTTGGTCCGATAATTGACGCTGGACCTCCTCACACTCTATTTCCCCATAGGAAAGCCGTGATTCAATGCTTTCATAAGGAGAGGTCTTAGTGCATGTACAGCAATTGCTACGCATGCGCATTAGTGTCTGCTCATCGCTAACCCTTTGTGGCAACTTAATGCGCATGCGCTGCGAGCGCCGTAATCGCATTAGGACTTCCCTGTTGGAAAGCATTGAATCAATGCTTTCCTGTTGGGTTTTAGCTGACGGATGTATTCCTGCAAAATGTGAGGACATCCAGCGTCATTTAGAGGAGCAAAGTCCACTAAGGACCCGCAAGCGCCTCTAGTAGCTGTCTGGTAGATGGCCACTAGAGGTGGAGTTAACCCTGCAAGGTAATTATTGCAGTTTCTCAATAACTGCAAGATTTTACAACTGCAGTGTTAAGGAGACAGTGGCACTGCACCCAGACCACCTTAATGAGATGACGTGGATACCTATAGTGTCCCTGTAATATGTTAAGGATTGTTTGTTACCAACATAAAATGTGTTCCAATTCTTTTAACCTTGAAGGTTACAATGTAAATAATCTATACGTATTGCATATGCACAGTAACTATCTAAGCAGTGTGTTAAATGTTGAACTTTCTGATTATATTTTTATATATAATTATTTGTTTTAATTGGCTTGATTTATTGTGTGCTAATATCAGATTATTAAAGAATGGACTGGAATAACTCCTTTTCGATTTATTTTTAACTTTATTTTAACAGGTTGGTCATGGGGAGGAAGAAGAGGAAAGTGATCTATTCACTATTCGGGAGGTGAGCTTCCAGCCCACAGGTGAAACAGACTGGAAGGAAAACAGCTACACCCTAAGCACAGATTCTCTTGACTGGGTCAGTGCCATTTAAATCTTACACAATATTTGTGCATCTAAGTAAAGTTACTACTATTGTATTGATGGTGGTTACAGTTGTCTGTCTTCTTGACCTGAGCACCTACATCTTTGCTCTAACTCAACTCTTGTTTTAAAAGTGCCTTTTTCTGCCATTGAACATGGCAGAAGAGACGAAATACAGAGAAAAACAGTGTTTCTCTTCTCCATGTTTGCATTGTGTGCACTGACTGTGCTGAACATAACTGTGATTGCCTTTGCAAAGTCTTTAAAAGGACATTCTAGGCACCCATATCACTTCATTTCAAAGAAGTGCCATGTTCCTGTCTAACACTGCAATCTAAAACATATCTGTTCTGCATGAATGGTAATGTTGACATTGCAGGATTTAAATGCCTCTAGTGCCTATCACTCTGACAGCCAATAGAGGAGCTTTGTCTGAAGTAGAAATAGTTTCTCTATCAGATGGTCTCCTGTCTGTGCTGTAAATGTAAAAGTGTGTGTCCCTTTAATACTGTGTATATTGTCTGTGGAGAGCAGGAGTCTTAATGTTTCTCATTATTCTGAATATTCTAGAAATGGAGGGGAAGCACTGTTCATTGGATACTCTTTCTATGTAACTTTTATTGATTATTATTGGAAACACTATACTCTTGCTATTCCTTACAGAACCTTCAGAAGGAGTAAAAAAAAAAAAAAAAAAAAAAACTACAGTAGTGTACATATTGGCAGAAAAATACATTTTAGGCAGAGAATGTGGTTGTGTTTATATAATTTTTTTTATTTATTTTTATGCCATAGCCTGAAATGCTTAAACACTTTCCATTCTCCATTACCTTGTATCCAAAGGTTTCCCACTAGTAAATGAAAGAAAGTCAAGGAGTGTAATTGACACTGACTTAGTTTGGTGTGGGGCAGGAGTGGTAACCGTTTTGTGTATGTTTTTTACCAAAGTCTTCTGTGGGCTTTTAATTGTTTACTATTGTGCTTATCTATGGTGGCAGAGGGAGCTCAAGGCCATTTCATTAAATAAATCCATTATTTAATTTTTATTTTTTCTCTCCTCAGGCTCTGTATGATCACTTGATGGATTTTCTGGCTGATCGTGGAGTGGATAATACATTTGCTGATGAGCTGGTGGAACTTAGCACTGCATTGGAACATCAAGAATACATCCGCTTCTTAGAAAATCTGAAAAGCTTTGTTAAATGCTAAGGTGTTGTTCAGGATAGGAATCTCTTTTATTTACCCATAGAGTGGACCACACTTTCAGTTCTGCGTTATACCATTTTTGGTTCTTTAATCTATTGATGGAACTGCAGCAAAGATATGGAAACAATGGTAATGGTAATGCAAAAAAATGTGTTCACATAAACGCGAGCTGAGTTGTGGTTACTGCATTTAAAACATGTTTAATGTTTTATTTCATACAGTTTAGCAATTTAAAATCTTGTAATATCTGGATATTGCAACTACCCTTATTTAATCATGCAGTATGTGCTTCATTGGACAAACTTGTTTCAAACAAATCTTGTATTGTCTGCCATTGTTGTATTGTTTACAATTTAGTTTTCTACAGATCCCTAAACAAATTAAAGTCAGATTCTGTTAATTGTTTTTACTTTATTTCATTTTGGTCTTTCCACTGACCTCAGCATTAACACAAGAGTAGATGAATTTTAGAATAGAACAATATTCCATAGTTAGGCTAAGATTATGTGGGAAATCAAATGTTGACATGCATTTAAACTGGAGTTTGATGACAAGTTGTCTATTAACACTTGTGTTAATCTGTATAAACATACATTTCCTTGACATAGCTAGAAAAACTTCTTACATTTTAAGAACTTATTCCATTCAGTAATTTTTTTTTTATTTTTCCTAAAGTGTTTTGACTAACGCTTGTACATTTTAAAGACAAAGGCCACAACTCATCTTGCTGTTTTTTATACGAAAATAAACATAAAATCAGAGCTTTTTTTTATTTTTGATTCCTACTAAGGACAATAGTTTGTTTATGCCAGGCATTCTTAAAAGGATCCTATAGTGCCCCCCTCCCTGACACCCCGTGGCGCTGAAGGGGTTAAAAACCCCTTAGTCACATACCTGAATCCGGTGCCGCTGGGTCAAGTGCTGCCCACGCTCCTCCCCTGTTAACATCAGCCGGCGGGGGAGACCTAATGCGCATGCGTGGCCATTGTTTGCACTCACATTAGGATTTCCCCATAGGAAAGCATTAATCAATGTGTTTTTGTTTTTTTTCTTATGGGGACAAAGCTGACGCTGGAGGAACTCATGCAGGTCAGTTTCCATTCCGGAAGCCCTCTAGTGGCTGTCTAGTAGACAGCCACTGTGGGCTGAAGTGTTCTGGGTGCCTACAGTGTTCCTTTAAACTCAATTCAATGTATTTATCTCTAAAACTTCCAATGCTGGGCTATTCTCAAAATTAACAAAACTCTGTAGAGTAATAAAATGTTGAGCCGGATATTACATAGTTACATAGCTGAAAAGAGACTTGCGTCCATCAAGTTCAGCCTTCCTCACATTTGTTTTTTTGCTGTTGATCCAAAAGAAGGCAAAAAAAACAGTTTGAAGCACAATTTTGCAACAAGCTAGGAAAAAAATTCCTTCTTGACCCCGGAATGGCAGTCAGATTTATCCTTGGATCAAGCAGTTATTACCCTACATTGAAAGATTATATCCTTGAATATTCTGTTTTTGCAAGTATGCATCTAGTAGTAGTTTGAACATCTGTATGGACTCTGATAAAACCACTTCTTCAGGCAGAGAATTCCACATCCTGATTGTTCTTACAGTAAAAAAACCTTTTGATTTGCCTTAGACGAAATCTTCTTTCTTCCAGTCTAAACGCATGACCTCATGTCCTATGTAAAGTCCGGTTTGTGAATAGATTTCCACACAATGGTTTGTATTGGCCCTGAATATATTTGTATAATGTTATTGCTTTGCTGCATAGGTATTTAGATTGATTAGGGAACTGGGCACTCAAATGGCAGATTAAATTTAATGTGGAAAATGCAGTGTTATTCACTTCGGGGTAAGGAATGCACAAGCTACTTACACCCTAAATGGTAGCGAATTAGGTATAACAAATGAGGATTTGGGAATTATTATAGACCATACCTAACTGGCCGTAACAACTGCTATTTTGTCATGTACAAATATGGACATCAATTGTCAGGATGAGAATATAATTTTGCCTCTTTATGAATCACTGGTAAGACCACATCTTGAATTGCAATTTTGGGCACCTGTTCTAAAGACTGATATTATGGTGCTAGAAAATGTAATAAAAGAAATGGAACATTTTCGCTATAAACAAAATGTTAAACTTAAGTCTCTTTAGTTTAGAAAAACCGCACCTCACAGTGGATATATTGGCTTTATACAAGTAGATTTGGGGCCAACACAAACCATTGACTGGAAATAGATTCACAAACAGGACAGTACATAGGACTCAAGATCACATATTTATACTGGAAGAAAGGAGATTTAGTCAAAGGAAAAGTTTTTTTTTTTTTTTTCTTCTACTGTAAGAACAACACGCATGCTTAACCCATTAAGAACTGAGCCAAATGTACACATTTTGATCAAAATAAAACGTAAACAGGCATGATGGGCGGGCGGCGCATGACGTAGGAGCGTCCGCTCGCATCCACGGACCAGGAAGTGGTGTAATGAAGCAAGCGAGGCAGCGAGGACGCCAGGCAGAACAGCGCTAAAAAAACGGTGAAGGCAGCGAGGTAAAGACCTTGATCCTGCGGTTGAGCAGCTGAGCAGCTGATGGTCTCTCAAAGCCACTCAAATCTGCTACATTGTTACACAACCGCCACTACCGCTACAACCGCCATAAAGCTGATACAAAGTTACAGTAAAGTTGCTATAAAGCTGCTATACGAACCGACTCTACAACTCTCAGTTTGACAGTCTCTCCACCTGAAAAGATTGATTTGGCAACGCTCAGATGGGAAAGAAAGTGGATCCAGAGTGTATTGAATAATACCTGTGAGTAATTATTATATATTTACATTCCTCCTTTTGTCCGACTCTGACCTCTATCCCACACTTGACTAAATAAGAGACATTTAAAGTGATAGTTACTTAAGATCTGGAGGTGTAGGGAAGAGGAAAGGGAGAGGAAAAAGGGAAAAAGAGAGAAAGGGGGAATGGTGAGAGTTCAGAACCCCTTTTAAATAAGAAAAGTCAGTGGAGTTAATGCTATAAGCAAAAAGAAAGGAGCAATTACCTGTGTTAAAGAAATATACAATAACTTACTACGGCGGTGTAAAGTTGAAATCTAAAATCAAGAGTCCTAACATCATATATGGCTCCTAAAAAAGAGAAAGTGCAAAATATGGAGAAAAAGAAGGCAACAATCGGCACATTCTACTCACCTAAAACGGTATATACAGAACCAGAGCGACAACGAAAATCTTTACCTTTAGAAAATGCTCAGTTCTCCGCACATCAAAAATCAAATACATCAGAGGATGATTTTTTACATCTGCCAGAAAACTCACAGGGACTGACGCAACAACTCCTATCGCAAATGTTGGACAACCTTTATAAAAATATCAAAATAGATATTGAAAATAACACCAAAGACATCAGATCGGAAATCGCCATCCTTTCCGAGAAATTCTCAAATCAGGCAATTATATTACAAAAAGTACAAGAGGAACACGAACAAATCAAAACATCTCACTCACAACTAGAGAAGAGACTGCACGACATCGAGATCAATGCAACAGACTTAGAAGATCGTTCTAGGAGAAAAAACATAAGAGTCAGAGGCATACCAGAATCAATTACACAGGAAGATCTATACTTATATCTGGATAGCTTCTTTTCAAAAATGTTATCCCGACAGACGCTGGGTTCAGAAACCTTTGAAAGATTTCACAGAATGTCCAGACCAAATGGAATTGATAAGTCCTACCCAAGAGACGTTATGATCTGCTTCTCTAGTTTCTGGATAAAAAATCAAATAATGCAGAAGATTAGGAACGGGATTTTAGACACTGAAGAATGGAGACACTTAAAAGTATATCAGGACTTATCTAAAAAAACCAGACAAACAAGAAGAACTTTTTCTGAGGAAACAGCAATCCTTAGGAACTTGGAGATAAGATATAAGTGGCTATTCCCGACGGCAATCATGATTTTTTTTTTTTTTTTTTTTTTTTAAATTCTTTATTTTTTTTTTTTTTTTGCAGTGCATATGAGGGTTACATACAGACACGTGGTGCCCCAAAGGCAGTCCACGTGCACACTTCAAAACATACATAGAGTACAAAACAAGGAGAGCATTGGGGTTTGGTAGTACAATGCACTATTTTTTTTTTAGTTAGTTATGGACAAGCTTTAACATGCTATTTAGGTAGTTTAGAGATCGAGATTCTTTGAGAACAGAATGCACATTTATAAGTACTGTATTATAAGTACTGTATTATGACATGAAGGCTAGATCAGTGTGTACGTAGTTATACGTTGGGAGGCAATGATGCAAGAGTCAAGATAAATTACAGAAAGACATCTTTTCAATAGTGTTATCAGTTGCTGCTAACGTTAGGTGGTACTCTTAGCCGTCGCTGTCAACATTAGGTATCTAAAGATCTATGTAAGTTAACGGTTACACATGCTAAATTAAACTAGGCTATAAGGCAAATAATAGGACGGTGTCTTAGGAAAGTCTCATCGTGGGTCAGTACCGTGTCTTCAGTGGTAGATGCGTAAAGTCTCTGGGACCACAGTCTCTGGAGTTCACCCAATTCCGAGTCTTGGTTGGAGCCACTTGAGTTCAGTAAGAGTGCCCATGCCCCTGAGCGCCTGTTGAGGCCTCTGCTGCTGGTAGTCTGCCGCGTGTGTGTCGGCTCTGGACTGCTGTGGCATCCCCGGTTCTGACTGTGGCGCGGGGCAGGTGTTGGCTAGATGCTTATCTGGTGGCTGAGTGACTCTGCCCTTTGGGTTTGTTACAACTGAGCCGGCTGCGCTGTAGGTGTTTGTTTTCTGTAGGCTTTGTTTCTGTTTGCGGTACCTTGCTGATTGCGGGCTGTTGGGACCATGCCCAGTGGCTGATAGTTCGTGGGCATTTCTTGCGGGTGCCTTGGGTGCCTTTGCCTGGCCTTTGTGCGGTAGCTTCGGGCGGGTGATGCCCGGTCTGCGCTTTGTCCGCCGGGTTCTCGTGCCCTGTGGCCGCTTTTTAGGTGGCAGCGCTTCGTCTGAGTGATCCAGGTGCTTGTGAAGGGGTGCACAGGGACTCTTTGTCTTTGAGGCTGATTCCTGAATGGGGTGTGGATGCTTGGCCCCAATTCGGCTCCAGAAGCGCTGGCAGACTTCTTCCCATCTAGCCTTGAAAGCCTCTGCCCAGGCTTCATCTGTCTGCTGTTGCTGGTTAAGAGCACTGCCGTCGGCCATCTTGGCCATGCCTCGTGGGGCCATCTGGGCAGTGTGGTTCAAGGTTGCGTCCCAGAGGTGAGTGCTTGCCTTAGGTTGGTGGACCAGGATGACCCCCGCCGGTCCAAGGGGGGGGGGACAGGGATCTCCCCGCATCGTGGCCCCCGATCGTAGAGGGGGGAGAGCGGCCGTCTCTCCTATTCCCTCCAGTCTGGTAGGCCTCAGCCGCCGGACCGGCTTAAAATGCTCGGTTCGCTGTCGGAGCGGTATCATTATGCTCCTCGTAGTGTTCCCCCTCGTTTGCTGGCTTAATCAGCCCGTTTGGTCTCCGCTTGTGTCGGGAAAAGTGGGTTCCTAAGCGGATTCTTGCAGGAGCTCTCTCAGTTGTCGACCGATCGGCTCTGCGGTCAGGCCCCGCCCCCAATCATGATCTTTTTTAAAGATCAAACATACATCTTCAGAGACAACACGGCATTAAAACAGAAGATGATATCTCTGAAACTCACCCATTAGCTTTAAAGAGAAACGTTTATTTATCTATTTTTTTTTTCTTTCTTTCTCCTTTCTCTTTTAGAGATTTTAGATATAGGTATATGCAGATATAGAAATGTTTTAGTGTGACACAATATAGAGATTAAAATTATAACTTACACACATATAGTCACATAATTTAACGCAGAAGCACATAATGGTATAGACATGGCGTAGAATTGGCGAGAACATTTTGTAGGTTATAGTCAACACACATATAATAAAATAATTAATAACACTTAAATATTTAAACAATTGTAGACTTACACTTGAAGTAAAACAGGGAGGAAGAGTTTAAAGTATAATCTATATAGATGCACAATTTAACTTAGGTGCACGAAATGAAAGTGAGCCCCACAATAATCACAAACACAATAAATATTGTATGACGTGGCACATAAGGGAATGTATGAAATAATGATACTTAAGCTCACAATAATTATAAGTTTAACAAATATTGTATGAAGAGTGCATAAAGGGGAAGGTAAGGTAAAGAGAAGGGAGAATACAAAAGGGTGGGAATAGAGATTAACCTGAATATAAAAATACGAGGATAGAAGAAGCTGTTCCAGATAAAATAATAGCCATCCTGGGGTTGATACTGTATATTAAGGATAAGGGAAATAATATTGTAATCCCTAGGAAAAAGGGAAGAAAAGAGAGAAGAGAGGGGGAGAGGAAAGAAGAATATAAGATATTAATTGCCCACTTTCCTGGTCCAGGGTCCTGCGACGGCAGCAGGGTTAAATATGAAGACTATTTATAGAACT
The DNA here is from genome assembly GCF_036172605.1 of Pelobates fuscus. Taxonomy (NCBI): domain Eukaryota; kingdom Metazoa; phylum Chordata; class Amphibia; order Anura; family Pelobatidae; genus Pelobates; species Pelobates fuscus. Next base: position 281,215,685 of record NC_086317.1, read on the forward strand.
TCATATTACGGAATGAATGTTGTAATAGTAAGTTGGAGGATGAGCTTCTCCATGAGGTTCAAGTCCTTAGGGCTGATTGGAGAAGGTATGAGAGAATTTGTGTGTTGGATGTTACCGGAAGGGGAGCTTAGAGGGGAAGAGGGTGTGGGGGGAGTTGTGGTAGGATGTCATTAAATATATTATCTATTAATGCAAGGGGCTTAAATTCCGGACAGAAAAGAGGCTATCTGTATAAATTACTTACTGACAGTAAAACAGATATTGGGTTCGTTCAAGAGACACATTGGGTTAACTCTACGTCCAAACTATGGAATTATAAAAAAATCCCAGTAGTCCATAGATCTAATTTGGCCGGGAAAAATAAGAAAAGAGGGGTGGCAATTTTCTTTTCAAGTAGCTTGAAATATGAGCTGATACATGAGGAGACTGACCCTGGCGGCAGGTTTCTTATAGTGATAGTTCGAATTAATGACATTTTGTATACTTTAGTAAATGTTTATGCTCCAAATCAATCCCCATACAGATTTTTGGGAAATTTGTTGCAAAAGATTGACCGCGTATCGTCTGGTAGCCTAATCATCGGGGGGGACTTTAATTGCATCATAGATGATAAAATAGATAGGAATAGAATCAAGTCCGCTTACATAGACGCCAAACAAAGAACAGGCCTATCAATGATGCAGACTATTTTGGCAAAAAACTGTTTATTTGATGCCTGGAGAACGTCTAATCCAGAAGCGAGAGATTACACGTTCTTTTCAAATGTTCATCAGACATATACTAGAATTGATTATTTTTTGGTAAAACCTGAAACTTTGGAGCGAGTTAAGAAAGTGTCAATTGGACCTATAACATGGTCTGACCATGCACCTGTAAGTTTAGTCATAAAAAATAATCCTGAATATAAATGTAGAGACAAATGGAGACTTAATGAAAATTTACTAAAATCAGAAACTAATGTAGATGTACTACGCACTCAGACCAGAGAATTGTTTGAAAGTAACGATACAGGGGATGTCTCCAATGCCATGCTATGGTGTACTTTTAAATCGTATATGAGAGGATGCCTCATAAAAATGGGCGCTATTATAAAAAAAAAGAAAGGAAAAGAGCTCAACGAGCTTTATATTGATTTGGCAAAACAAGAACGACTACATAAACTCACCATAGATTATAAAATCTTGGAGGATATTAAAGAGATTAGGGGAAAAATCTTAGTAAGAACTCAAGAAAAGATTAATAAAGCTATGTTAACTCTAAAACAGAGATGGTATTATGGAAACAATAAAACAGGGAAAAGTCTTTCAAATAAATTAAAAAATAAAAATAAACTTCAATCTATAAATTATATAACAGTTGGAATTAAAAAAATGTTCTCTCCAACTCAAATAGCTAAAACATTTGAAGACTATTATAAAAGCCTATACAATATAAAATTTAATGAGCCATCTGAGGGCGAAACAAAACAGTTTCTGGATAAATTGAGCTTACCAACAATATCAGTGGAGAACCTGAGTCAACTAAATGCCCCCTTTTCTATTCAGGAGATTAGTAACACCATTAAAGCACTAACAGCAGGTAAAGCACCAGGCCCAGATGGCTTCTCCTCAATCTTCTATAAAAAATTAAGTGATATAATATCTCCATATATATTAAGAACATTTGAAGATTTTGCTAATCATAAAGCCATCCCAACGGAACTACTCCAGGCCTCTATAATACCAATCCCTAAGATAGACAAGGACCCTACGTACACTTCAAATTATAGACCAATATCTCTTATCAATTTAGATATCAAAGTATATTCTAGAATTCTGGCCGATAGACTAAAACAAATCATACCCAACATTGTACATAAAGATCAGAGCGGGTTTGTAGAGGGTAGGGGCACATCTGATAACATTAGGAAACTACTGAATGTCCTATATCATGCAGACCAAAGCTTGTCTCCTTTTGCGGTGGTTACCCTCGATGCCGAGAAGGCCTTCGATCGGGTTAATTGGAAGTACATGGAAGAAGTACTGAGGGCCTTCGGCATCGAGGGTTACTTTAAGGAGTGCACAATGGCGCTATATAAGGATCCTCAAGCTAAAGTATCAGGATACATGTTTCAATCAAATTGGTTCCCTATTAGAAATGGGACGCGACAGGGATTCCCTTTGGCACCCCTGTTATACATCCTTTCCATAGAACCGTTGGCAGCCGCGATTAGACAGAACGAAGACATCAGCGGGCTAAAAGTGAATAAGATGGAGAATAAGATTGCATTATATGCAGATGATGTTCTACTGACCCTAGCAGACCCTATTAGATCTATCCCAGCCGTATTTCGGCTTATTAACGTGTTTGGTATACACTCAGGTTATAAAATAAATATAAATAAAACACAAATCCTGATAAAAGGCTTAAGTGGACCAGGCGTAGACAAACTCAAAAAAGATTTTAAATGCGATTGGGAAGCAAGAAACATAAAATATTTAGGGGTAAAACTTTCTCTAGATTATAGAGAAACTGGAGAACTTAATTATACTGATATTGCCATCCACTTTAGGAACACCTTAAAAAACTGGCAGGGATTTGAACTTTCTTGGTTGGGTAGGATTGAAGCAGTAAATTTCTATCTCCTTCCTAAGTTGACATTTTTATTTAGTAACCTCCCGTTGAGGGTGTCATACCAGACGATACGCGGTCTCCAAAGGCAATTATCAAATTATATTTGGCAAGATAGGAGACCTAGAGAAATATTACAGAGAGACTGGAAAGAAGGGGGGATTTGTTTCCCAGACATACAAAAATTATATATGAACAACATGGTAGCACACCTAATTAAGTGTGACAACTTTACAATGGCCAGACCAAACTGGTTAGACATTGAAAAATCAGATCTTGGTGACATGGAACCTCTATCGCTCTGGTGGTGCGATAGCGAATTTCTAAAAAATATAAGATCTAGCAACCCGATGAATAACTCAATGATCTATATCGTTAAGCATTTGAAAAAGAAATACGGAACAAAACAGATATCACTAAATGCCCCATTAACAACCCTAAAACTTTATATAAAGGATATAAATATCCAAGAATGGGAAAATGGTGGAGTAGAAAGAATAGCGGAACTTTTAAACAATAATAAAATGTTGCCATTTCCAACACTACAATCCAAATATAATCCCCCTTCGAAGGAAATTTTTAACTATTTAAGAATAAAATCCTTTACTATGGGAAAAGACTTTTCGGAAAGTTCTCTAATGGACCAGTTTGTAGAATTCCATTATATAAAAAAAAAAATTGCCTCCAGATATAATCAATTCGCAAGAAGTCAAAGGCAAATAGATAAAGCGCCAGCAATGTATAAATGGGAGCAAGAACTTCACTTTTCATCCTCGGTGGAGGACTGGTTGTTGGGTTTACAAGCAGTAAAAAGATATATACATGGGGTGAATATACAGGAAGTGTACTTCAAACTAGTTTACCGTTGGTATTTGGTGCCTACTCGCCTTCATAGATTCCAACCCACACTCCTACCAGATTGTTGGAGATGCGGTAGGGAGCTAGGTTCATTCTCCCACATCTGGTGGGACTGTGAGGAGTTGAAACCTATGAAACTAATCCTAGCGGAATTGGTAGACTTTATGTTTGAAGTTCGGACTGAGATCACGCCTCAAATGTTTTTGTTTCATTTAGATTTACCAAAAAGCAATATAAAACTAAAAATTATTTTGATTCATATCTGTATGGCAATAAAAATAGTTATGGCCAGAAATTGGAGAAATATGGGTGCGTTAAACTGGCAGGATATATGTACACAGATTGATTACCAACGCAACATGGAAGCTGGGATAGCCAAGATATCTAAAGAAAAATATAATGAAGTTTGGGTACCTTGGGTTAGATTTATTAACTACAAAATGCAAACCCCCCCCCCCCCAGCCCCCCCCTTATAGAGATAGCTACCCGCAGGCAGTAGAGAGAATGGGATGTATGTAATGGTCAAGATGTAATGTATGGTATGTTTGTATGGCTGTAGATACAGCAGAATACTGGTAGATGTTTATTAGAAGCACGGCCCGACTGTTATTTATAATTATTATCTATTGTATCACTATTGTAAAGTAACTTTTTGTACTGTGTTTAAAATTATATAGTTGAAAGCTGTATCTCTACTTGAATGAATTTTTTAAAAAAAATAAATAATGAAAATAAAGATTTATATATATAAAAAAATAAAATAAAATGTAAACAAAACTGGAATTTGCGCTATATGTCTGTTCAACTGTAATTCGACTCTTTCATATTATGTGCACCCACACTTATTATATATCATTTTATTCAGGCGAAATAGGGCTTTCATTTAACATCAAATATTTAGCTATGAAACATAATTTAACATGAATCAAATAATAAAATGTATTTTTTTTAGTTCTGCATGACATTTTAACTGTGAATATCCTACTGTTTGCTTTTGCTGCAATAAATGTGTCATAGCGTTGCGACGGGTTACCGTGGCAATGTTACGCGCGGCCGCGAGACTTACACTGGGACTTGCAGAGGGAGCTGACCGGCGCGGAGGAGAAGGGAGCTGCAGGAAAGGTAAGTAACAGCTTTCTGCCAGCCCCCCTCCTACACAGCCCATCCACTGGACCACCAGGGAATGAGAGCCCCCCTCCCTGCCATGTATCAAGCAGGGAGGGGGGACGAAAAAATAAATAAAAATGTAATAATAAAATATTAATAATAAAAAAAATACTAATAAAACAAAAAAATAATAATATTAAAATAATAATTTAACCCCTTAAGGACACATGACATGTGTGACATGTCATGATTCCCTTTTATTCCAGAAGTTTGGTCCTTAAGGGGTTAAAAAATAATAATAAAAATGCCCACCCCCGCCAAGGCTCTGCATCACACTCTGCATCACACACACACACTGCACACATACACACACACTGCACTCATACACACATACACTGCACTCATTATATACACACACTGTAAATAAATATTCAATTAATATATTTTTTTAGGATCTAATTTGATTTAGAAATTTACCAGTAGCTGCTGCATTTCCCACCCTAGTCTTATATTCGAGTCAAGTTTTTCCAGTTTTTGGGGGTAAAATTAGGGGCCTCGGCTTATATTCGGGTCGGCTTATACTCGAGTATATACGGTAATTATGTAAAAATATTACATAAATATATACATAGAATAAAATATATATATATATATATATATATATAGTGTGTGTATGTGTATATATTTATATATATATATATATCATTTTTTTAAAAGTTATTTTTATTTATATATAATATAGCTGTATATATATTTTGTTCTAAGTATATTGATATCTATGTATATATATATATATATATATATATATATATATATATATATATCAATATCAAAATACGATTATAATGAAATTACACCAATTTATTTATACCTATATATATATACACGATACCAGTAGAGCGCACTCAGTAGTTTTTCAAGGTAAATTTCATCTGTTGCTTTAGTTCTCAAAGCTGTTTATTGGATGCAACAGTTAAATACAGTAGAACGGACACGCAGGTCCCGGAAAAAACTGAATGATCAACATTTTGAACAGTAGTATGCTATTATACAGGTATCTAGAGTAAATGTGTACAACAAGCGAAATTAGTCAGGTGAATGATAGGGTTGCGACTCATAGATTGTCATACTTATAGGCCGTATGCTGAATTCGACATATTTGAGGTGTTCATAATGACTTTTTAGGCATTAAATTTTGCCTCGTGGAGGACGTGCAGATTATTAGAGGTCGTCGGTACTTGTGTATTCAAGTGTGCTTAGGTGTGTGGTCTTGTTGGCCAAATGTGTCTTATTGTATCCGGTGGAGTTATTTGAGGGTGTCTCCACCCTAGTATATTGGGTAATGCGTGTTTGTCTGATCCCTTCGGGACAGTCCACCTTTAAGGTCTGTTTGTCATGAAAAGTTTGTCTTATGTCTCTGGGGTGACTGTTCCCATAATGTTCATCAAGTAATTAGATGTCTTTGCTGTGTTAGCTGCGTAGTTACTTTTAGTACCCCCTTGTTGCCCGTGGGCCTCATCCCTTATGAGATGGTGAAGGCTATCGGACCTAGGTTGGAGGTCATTAGCTGTTTATGTGTATTCCCTGTTTGTATTTCGTGATGTTGCGGTTGAGGTGTTCGTCCCTAGTCAGATGTTTGAGCGTGTATATGCGGTGTATCCGTTGGTAACCTCGGGTTGGGTTAAACTGCATCTGTTATTCAGTCTGCTTATGTGTCGTTGTTGGAGAACTTAGATGAAAGACGAGTGAGAGATAAGAGAAGAAAATGAGGGGGGGTGAGGAGAAAGCGGTTTGAAGAAGGGGTGGAGAGGGGCGTGTAGGGGGGTAGGGGATCCTATTGCCTGTGCCTGTGGTTACCATGTGTATCGTGTCTCATTCTCCATCCAGAAGGGGGTGCAGGGTTCCTCAGGCCTGCAGACGTTCGTTCCTGTCCGTGTTTCGGTCTGCTATATAGATCAGCCATGGGCGCCATCTCTCCACATGTTTTTCCTCAAGACCTCTAAGGGCGGCCTGTGTGGATTCTGCGCTGTATATCTCTTCCACCCGCTCCATCCATTGTCCTATTGTTGGGGTAGCCGTCTGTTTCCAGTATGGTGGAATTAGTGCCTTGGCAGCATTCAACATGTGTCTAAGAATGTTTTTCCTATATGCCCCAATGGTGTCTGGTGTGGAGTGAAGGAGAGCTGCCCCTGCGTCAAGATTTCCGTCCGTCCCTAAGATTTCCTCTGTTTTCTGTTTTACTTCTTCCCAGAATGGCGTAATGAGTGGGCATTCCCACCATATGTGCAGTGGTGTGCCTCGCTCTTCCCCGCATCTCCAACATGTGTCAGGTACATTTGGAAAGATCCTGTGTAGGCTATCAGGTGTCCTGTACCAAAATGAGAGAAGTTTGTAGTTTGTTTCTTGGTATTGGGAACTCGATGAGCATTTATGGTGCAGTATGAGGACCTTATCCCATTAGGCCGTGGTGAAGGATGTGCCTAGCATGTGTTCCTAGCGTCTGCGGAATTGGTCGTTGTTGGTGAGATGTCCCACTAGCATGTGTTGATACAGAACGGATATTGTTTTATCCAGTGTAGTCTTGTGGTTGCAGAGTGTTTCGAACCACGATAAGTCCCGATGTAGTGCTTCCTTGCTCGGGAGTGTCTGATAATAGGACCTAAGTTGCATATAGCGAAAGGATTGTAGGCTAGTGGGTTGGTTGCCCTCCTGCAGTTCCCTCAGGGGGGTCATGCCTGTGTTGTTTAGTATCGTGTGGATGGGGAATGATTCCCTCTCTCCAAGGAAAGCCCACGATGTCGGTGGCAGTCCTCCTCCTATCTGAGGGTTATGTTGTATTTGAATCATCGGGCTTGGTGTTTGAGATACGTGTGGAGCTCTTCTGATAGTATCCCATGCTTTCAGGGTCTGCGCTACGGTAGAGGTTGGTTCAAGTATCACCCGTGGCAGTCTCTTTGAACTCCACACCGACGCCAGAAAGGAGGGGCCAATATGGCTTTTATCTAGGCCGATCCATTGTTTGAGTGCCGGTTGAGTATGCCACTCCAGTACCCGCTGTAGTACTGTCGCATGATGGTAATTGCGCAAATCAGGGAGCGCTAGTCCCCCGCCATGCTCGCGGCAGACATAGAACATCCTGTCGGAGCCTTGCCCGTTTCCCATTCCAAACGAAGTTCACCATCGCGGATCTGAGTAACGTGAAGTATGCTGTTGGCAGGGCTTGAGGGATCGTCTGGTATAGATATAAGATCCGCGGTAGTATATTCATTTTGAGGATCGCAATCCGGCCGAACCATGATATGTGGTGGTACGCCCATGTCTTCAGATCTTGTTGTACTCGTTGTAGCAGTTTGTTCGGTACATGTCTCCCAGGTCTCTGGTGAGTGCTATTCCCAGGTATTGCATGTGATTTGCGCACCATCGGAATGGGAATTGTTTTTTTTAATGCATCTGCTTGGGCCGTCGGGACAGTAATGTTGAGTACTTCGCATTTGTTCATGTTCAGTTTGAATCCTGAGACCTCCCCGTAGTTTTTGAGCATAGTTACCAGGTGGGGCATTGTTGTCTCCGGGTTTGTGATAAATAATAAAAGATCATCTGCATATGCAGCCACTTTGTGTGCTGTATTACCACTTTTGAAGCCCGGGATTTCATCCGAATTGCGTACTGCCTCTAGGAACGTACTGCCTCCCTGTCTCGTCCCATTGTGAATCGGGAAAGACTCCGTAAGCGCTCCATTCACTCTCACCTTCGCGTTGGGGCATTGGTACAGCGCACCAATCCACTTCATCATGTTCTCGCCTAAGCCCAATTCTTGAAGCGTGGACATAAGGAACGACCAGTCCACCTGGTCGAACGCTTTTTCCGCATCCGTTGATAATAGTAGGAGTTTATGTTTTGACCGTTTCGCCAGATGATGGATGGACTGTACCCTAATAGTGCTGTCCCTTGCCTCCCTCGCGGGAATGAATCCAGTCTGGTCAGGATGGACCAATTTTGGGAGTATTCCCCCAATTCTAGTAGATAGTATCATGGTGAAAAGCTTTACATCCACATTCAGCAGTGAGATTGGTCTATAGTTGCTGCATAATTCAGGATTCTTCCCCAGTTTCGGGAGGACTGTTATAGTTGCCGCTAGGGACTCGTGTCAGAACTGAGCGCCGTCCACTAGTGCGTTGAACGCATTGGTGAGTTTCGGGAGCAATATGGTTTGGAATTTCTTATAGTAGTCTAGAGTAAAGCCGTCAGGGCCCGGTGTGCGGCCCGTTTTGGCGGCCTTAATTGCTCCCGCTACCTCTGCTTCCGTGATCGGTGTATCCAGGACCTCGTTGTAGTCGTGTCCCCACGTGGGATTCAACGTATCTCCGTATCTTGTCACATCTGTCAGACTTGTCCTCCTCCGGGATTGTCGGCCTCGGGATGTTATACAGTGAAGTGTAAAACGAGCGAAACTCCGATGCTATCCTGTCTGGGAACTGCGTGACCGTGCCATTTGAGGTTCATAGCTTATGGACTTGGGTCATACCCTGGGGGCCTCTGATCTTCCTGGCCAACAGTCTCCCTCCCTTGTTGGCATGTTGGTAGAAAAAGGCCTTCGAACGCTGTAGGGAGCTATAGTATCGAGCTGTCATGTGTGTATGTAGTGTAGTGTATTTATTTATTAAAATACATTTAGACAGTGTATGTGTATGTAAGTGTGTGTGTATGTATGTATGTATGTGTATATATATATAAATGTCAAAATACAGTTAGAACGAAATTACACACATTTTTAAAATATTTTTTTTATTAATTTTTTACGTATTTATATATTTTATATTATATATAGTTATATTTAATATCATTCTACATGTATATTGATATTAATATATATATTAAAATACACTTAGACAGTGTATGTGTATATATATATATATATATATATATATATATATATATACATACATATATACATATATATATAACCTCATCCTAACCCCCCTCAACTGAGGAATCTGAGTATCATAAACCTACAGCAGCTGTCAGCTGATATCAATTCCCAATTATTATCCATTCCTGCTTACTCATGTTCCTCACTGGCTATCTCCTCATATAACTCTACCCTCACCTCAGCCCTGGACGCTGCAGCCCTTCTCCAAATACGCACCTCGAGGAGAATACGCCCCCAACCGTGGCTCACTAAATCAATACGCTACCTGCAAAGATGCTCCTGTTCTGCTGAACGCTGCTGGAGGAAGTCTCACACCGAGTCAGACTTTCTGCACTACAAATTCATATTGTGCTCATACAGCACAGCCCTTGCCCTTGCCCTTGCCAAACAGTCATACTTTTTTTTCTCTTATTTGCTCATGCTCTCGCAATCCCAGGCGTCTCTTTTATACCTTTAACTCTCTTCTTTGCCCTGCTGCGGCCACCCCCCATACTAACCTTACAGCCGATAGTTTTGCATGCTACTTTACTGACAAGATTGAACAGCTAAGGAAAGAATTCTCACCACCTTGCCCCTCACTTTCTCAACCTCACCTGTATCATGCCTCTCCAACCCTTCCGACCTTCTCCCAGGCTACTGAACAAGAGGTGGCTGCGCTTATCCTTTCCTCTCACCCCACCACTTGCCCACTTGATCCTGTCCCGTCTCACCTTATCAGATCTCTCTCCTCTTGTCTTGTGCCCTCCTTAACACACATCTTCAACTGCTCTCTTTCTTCTGGAACTGTTCCTGCTATCCTTAAACATGCTACTGTAGTACCCATCTTAAAGAAACCATGTCTCGACCCATCCTCCCCTTCTCACTATCGTCCTATATCCCTGCTCCCTTTTTCCTCAAAGCTTTTTTAAAAGACTAGTCTTCACCCGTCTGGCCTGCTTCCTCAACTCCAACTCTCTCCTTGACCCTCTTCAGTCCTGCTTCCGCCCCCTCCACTCTACTGAGACTTATCAAAGCCACCAACGACATTATCACAGCTAAATCCAAAGGTCACTACTTCATACTAATTCTTCTTGACCTCTCCGCTGCTTTTGACTGTTGATCATGTTCTCCTCCTCCAAACTCTTCAATCACTCGGTCTCTGTGACTCTGTCCTCTCATGGTTTCCCTCCTATCTCACCCAAAGCTCATTCAGTGTCTCCTTTTCTAATGATACCTCCACTATTCATCCTGTCTCAGTTGGAGTCCCCCAAGGCTTTGTCCTTGGTCCCCTTCTATTTTCTCTTTACACTGCCTCTCTTGGCAAACTTATTACCTCTTTCGGATTCCAATACCACCTGTACACTGATGACACCCAGATATATCTCTCCTCCATGGAGCTCTCCCCTGATGTCCTGCAACATTTCACCTCTTGCCTTTCTTCTGTCTCTGATTGGATGTGAATTCAAAAAGATGAAGCAATAATAGACTGGACAGAAATAATAGGGGTTAACCCTTAGAAAAATGAAAAACATGTTTTTTCTGATTGGATGTGTTCCCGCTTTCTGAAACTCAATCTTTCCAAAATAGAACTTCTTGTCTTTCCTCCTCCTAATATTAATCCTCCTCTCTCCCTTCCGATTGGTCTTATCCATATCAGCCCATCCTTACAAGCACGTTGTCTTGGTGTTACTTTTGATTCTGGCCTCACCTTTGAGCCTCACATCCGATCTGTTGTCAAATCATGCCAATTCCACCTCAAAAACATCGTCCGCATCCGCCCCTTTCTTACACAAGATGCTACTAAAGAGCTTTTCCATGCTCTAGTAATCTCTCGCATGGACTATAGTATTGCCCCGCTACAGTCTTTAATGAATGCTGCCGCCAGACTGATTTTCCTCTATAGTCGGTCCTCTCACACCTCACCCCTGTCAGTCCTTTCATTGGCTTCCTGTATACTATAGGAGTCAATTCAAAGTGCTAACCCATACCTATAAAGTGCTGAATAATCTTAGCCCCTCATATCTCCTCACAGATCCATAGGTATGCCCCTTCTCGGTCTCTCCGCTCTGCCCTTGACCTTCTTCTGTCCGCTGCTCGCACCCGTACGGCCAACTCACGCTTGCAGGACTTCATGCGGGCGGCTCCCTTCCTATGGAATAGCCTGCCTACCGCCATCAGACTCTCCCCTAGTCTTCAATCGTTTAAGAAGTGCCTTAAAACCCATTTCTTTAGGAAATCCTATGGCCTCCCAGACTACCTCACATACCTGTCTCTTGCTCTCTCCTCCAGCTCTGCTTCGCTCCCACCTAATTTGACTGCAATTTCCTGTCCTAATGTGTTTTATACCCCACCTCCTATAGACTGTAAGCTTGTTTGGGCAAGGCCCTCTTCAACCCGTTTCTGTAAGTTTTCTTGTAATTGTCCTATTTATAGTTAAATCCACCCTCTAATAATATTGTAAAGCGCTACGGAATCTGTTGGCGCTATATAAATAATATATATATATATATACACACACACACACTTGGATCATATATATATGTGATCTTAGTATATATTATTTAATTTTAAACTGTGTTTAAAAGGTAAGTCCCCCCCATCGCAATCGCCGGCGAGCAGGTAAGTTAATAGGACGGCGTGGACGGCGTGGTGTTTAGAGCCGGTGTTCTATCATTGTGCTATACCCCGTCAGATTTCTATACCCTCGTCACTTCCGGGGAGGGGAATCAGTTGGATCCTGTGCTGCACATGCGTGCTAGCACTCCTGCTACACCTCCACAGCCAGGTCCTGGAAGGTAAGTAAAACTAGTTTTACACTTTCATTATAGTTAGTGCATTCACTAAGCTTAGGCACACGGGACATTTAGGGTTAAGTGAGGGTTCAAATTAGGGTTAGGTAAGTGCTTCTAACCTCTCTCACTCTCACTCTCTATTCTTACCCTAACCCTTGGGGTAAGGGTTAAAATAAAGTGTGAGAAATCACTATTTAGTGATATTCCCCTATTGTGAAATATCACTAAATGTGAACAAGTCCCTAATCCTAACCCTAATTTGAACCCTAACATTAACCCTAAATGTCCCATGTCCTAAGCTTAGGGCAAAGTACTGAATAGGGCAAAACAACCCTGTTCCAAATAGAACAGAAAAATGTCAGGATTTTAGCCTGTCCAAGAGGCTGAAATCTGTCCCAAATGCCCATATTTTAAATGTCCAAACAAAAATATCCTTGTCAGTACGAGGGTTAAAAAGGGACACTCCAGACTCCTGAAGTACTTTAGCTTGCTGAAGTACGTGTTCTTTTTCATTTTACAAAAAGTGCAGATTTCAATAGAAATTGGCATTTTTATAAATTAACCTTATTACACCCCTTGGGTGTCAATTAGGCAACCGGCCCTGCTACTTCTTGGTTTGTTTAGCTCAGTTAAGCTAAACTCAAGAGGCAGCAATTGCTCAGAGCACCTGCCCTGCACAAACTTCTCATTGAGCTGCATTGTAAATGCCTGTGTGTTGGGAACACTTCTTACATAAATTTGGTATGTACATCCTAGGATGCAAAGACTGGGCTCTCTCATACCAGCATGGAAACAACGTTTCCCGGCCATGACAGCATTGCTCCTGGATTAGATTCTCCCTTTGTTCTTTTACGGTTGACATTACATTGGACTCCCCCTTTTTTAAAAAAAATCTTTATTTTGGTTGTGCATTTATGAAAATAACATACAAGCGTTCTATAGGTCACAGCATCATAAACAAGCTTCAATACTATATGCTTAAAACTGGAAGTGACATTTGAGGAACATGCACATTTTTTTATATTAATGTTTAAACAAGCTTTAACCATTTAGTTGCATCTGAAAAGTCCCGCTAGGCATAAAATAATGATGAGTAACACAAAATGTTAATGTAGAGCTCCTTTAAATAATAAGAATAATACGGTAGCTTAAACTATGCGGTTAGGTACAGGAGGCACGTGACAAATTGCTATGGGCATCAGGAGAGAGATTATCTGGTGAGACAGTGTTATCAAGGCATGGGTGGGTGGGTAGGTAGACATTATTCCATCTCTTAGTATCCGCTGGGTACTATTCCCAGGGTTGGGGCTTGTTTAAAAAGCATATTTAAAGGTATTGGTTGAAGTGTCATGCCCACCCCGAGCTAAGAGTTATCCACAGCTGCGGGAGGAGCTCCTATGCCTCCTAGGGAGGTATCCCGCATTGGCCGATCTGGCTATTGCATTATAACGTGTACAGGTTAGGCTCTTGTTATGATGTGAAAATACTAGCGTTGCAATTCAGCACAGCTTCATAACTCAGTGCAATTTACACGTTTAGGCCGGCTAAACATCACATCATGTTAACTGATCACACTGGTAATATATTATGCTTGCCATTAGATATCTATGTGCATTAAATAGATAGCATTTTGTATTAACTTAACTGGCATACAAACAAAAGAGTTTGGTCCTTGTTGTACCACGGCACTGTCTTATCAAGGCTTTGAACAGGTATAAAGCAAGTTGATCCTAGGCTAGTCACAGAGTATGTGTAGCTGGTAGGGCTAAGAGTAGAGAGAAAAATAAAACGTTCTCTGGGCTGCACTACCACATGTGGACAACCAGAGGGAGAGTAAGAATGTTCCAGGGGAGTTGTTGCCTGTCACAGAGCCTTAAGTCTAACCCATGCAGCAGTGAAAGCTGTATATTAAGGTATCTGTGGCCTTCGTATAGGGCTGCTCAACCTATGCCAGTTAATGGCAGGCTGCTAAGACTGGAACCCACAAGTCCACCTTTTTGTTTGGAAGGAAGCCACCAGCCCCAAGTGCCTGTGCGCTCCCGCCTTGCTCTGGCTGCATAGCGGCATAGTCCAGTTACCGGACCAGGGTCTTCTCAGTGCTCGTGCTCTGTATTGCCAGGTGTGTCTTAGCCGGCGGTATTCAGCAGGCCTCTTTGTTTTCAGTGATGTTGTAGGGATTCGCTTAGCGGGTTGTAGCTGGACGAGGTGCTTTAGGTAAGTTGGCTTTTGAAGGCTTGTGTCTGCGCTGCTGTGATGGGCGAGATGTCTGTCCGTTGCACGCCTATTCAGCCGGTAGTTTAGTCTCCGCGTCTTTCGTCGCTTCATGATTGTCGGGCTTTGTTGGGTTGAGTGTCGGCTTTTCGGAGGCCGCCCAGGCCGCTTCCTAGTGCATCTGTGTTCTCCTCTTGCAGGCCGTCTCCTTCGGCGCCATTTTTGGCCCGTGGTTGCCAGGGAGGGTGTGCGCTCTTGTTGGATGCCTGCTAGCTCTGCCGTGAGAGTGTGGTGATTAGATTTGTTTGCCTGGGCTTGCTGCTCCCTGAGTGCCATCGTCTCCCAGAATTTTGCAAATAGCGTATCTAGTTTGGCAAGGAAGTCAGGCCTCTCCGTAGGTCGGTTGTGTGTGGCGGCAGCCATTTTGCCGGAGTTCGCCTCTTCCCGCCGTCGATGGAGCTCCCTCTTTGGGATTTTAGCAGGTAGGTGTTCTGTCAAGCTTTGACCGGGATAACCCCCACCAGTCCGGGGGTTGGGAACAGGGTGATTGGACAGCTGCCCTTCCGATGCAGGGCTGTGGAGAGCGGCCGCTAGGCCGCGTCTGGCCAGCATAGGTTCCCGGTCTCCGAGGAGCTTACAACGGGTATCAGGCTTGTCACCAGGTCTCGCTTATCTCAGTCAGCGCTTCCCGGTTTGGTTTTCGACTCGGATTTGGCGAGGATCAGCAGTAGTGTGGCCCGTTAGACGGGAGCCCAGCTTACGTGCGACCGCTCGGCTCACTGGCTTAGCCCCCCCCCCCCCACATTGGACTCCCCTTTTAAACCTGAAATTATTATTTTTGGGGGGACATACTGGGATCTATTTGTTTCCCATTCCTAGGAGAAGTATATCCTCTCTTCGTCCCATAAGCTGCAGTATATGACCAGGGCCGGCCTTAGGCATTTGGGCGCCCTGTGCAAAAAATCTTCACAGCGCCCCCCCTTCCCCACTCCTTACCCCTTCCCACACACCCTGTCACACACACACACGCAGACAGTCACACACACACACACACACAGTCTCACACACACACACAGGCAAACAGACACACACACAGTCAGACACACACACTCACTCACAGACACACACTAACAGACACAGACACACACTAACATACACAGACACTAACAGACACACACTAACATACACAGACACACACTAACATACACACACACACACTAACAGACACACACTAACATACACAGACACACACTAACATACACACACACACACTAACAGACAGAGACACACACTGACCCACATTAACACATTTTGTAACATTTATTTAGACACCCCCCCCCCCAGCCTCCTTACCTTTGGGAATGCTGGGGGGGGGTCTCTTCCTCCTTGGTGGTCCAGTGGCTGCTGGGCTGGGCGGGCGGCTGGCGAGGGAGCACTTCCTCTGAGCTGTTTGCTCAGCTCCCTCGCGCGCCGCAGAGTGAGGCTGGGAGCCGGAATATGACGTCATATTCCGGCTCCCAGCCTCACTCTGCGGCGCGCGAGGGAGCTGAGCATACAGCTCAGAGGAAGTGCTCCCTCGCCAGCGCCGCCCGACCGCCCAGCAGCCCGGCATGTCTGTTAGCCGCAAGGCTAACAAGACATTTGCCTTGGGCATTTGGGGGCGGCTTTTTTTGCCGCCCCCTGGAAAATGCCGCCCAAGGCAAATGTCTTGTTAGCCTTGCGGCTAACAGACATGCCGTGTGAGCTATGCGGCCGCAGGGCGCCCCCTGCACCATGGCGCCCTGTGCGGCCGCACAGCTCGCACACCCGTAAGGCCGGCCCTGTATATGACGCCTCATTAAGGGCAACCCCCTGCAGTTCCAAGTGCTATTAGTACTTGGGAGAGCAGAAGTAGTCTGAATCCTCTTCTGCAATTTGTTCTGGGTTTTGGAGGTCAACCTCTCGGTTGGGCCTAACGAGTTTTGTTGCACGGTGCACTTCCAGGATTGCGTGGTCACCATCGTAATGGACGCTTTCAGAAGGCCTAAATGCTATTTCTGCACTTTTTGTTTACTGCCTTCTTCCTAGGGCAGCTGTAGACAACCTTTGGCACTCCAGATTTTTTGGACGACATCTCCCATGATGCTTTGCCAGAATTATAGCTATAAAACCTTTAGGGGAGATGTAGTCCACAACTTCTGGAGTGTCAAAGGTTGCCTATCCCTGTCCTAGGGGATTCCTATTCTGGGGACTCCTTGGAGATTTGCTTCCTTTCCCTAATAGTTACGTGACCAGCATCAAGCCTCAAAGATTGTTGTTGTTTTTTGGGGGGTCTTATGCATATTCCTGCCTGTGTTTTCTGGTCTTAAAGTGACATTATCGCTTTTATTCCCCTATTGTTACACACATGTAGTTAGTTCAGATATGCAGGAGGTTTGTTTTTGTATTTTGCTAGTGGGTGTGTGTATGGTTATCGGGATGTGCTGCTATATTTATGTCTATTTTTTCTGTTGCTGTGAAGCTTGATAATCTAGCTGCAGAAAGAAAGAAATTGTGCCTTCAGTGAATCAGATCCTACTTTGGCCAGCACTGCAAGTTTCAGCTCCACTGATATTATGGTTATCAGACAAGCCGTGGCAGAAGGTATCAAGGAAGCTACCAAAAGATCCAAACCCTTGAGATGTGAAGATTCCGAGCAAGAGAACTGATTATAGTTATTGATAGAGGAGCTATGCTTCGAGAAGATGATTCTGCAGAAGCAGAACAGTCTCATTCAGGAGGGTTTGATAAGAAAAAGACAGAAATCCTAACTGAGGCAACCATAAAGCCTCTGAAAGGAAATAAATCCAAAATGAGAAGGTTTTTTTTAGCAGATGAAGGTAACGTTTTAGCCCACAACAGGGTTATCAGCACAAGAGCCTTCTTGCAGCAAACTGTTTGAAAGTCTAAAGAGAAAACAAAAATAAAAATCTACTTCTGCCAGGTGGGTCATAGCTCCCAAAGTGTATGCACCAATCTCAGGAAATGGGAGGCAGGTTGCTCAAGCCCTCTGGGGGGTTTGGAGCCGTACAGTCATTGACAACTGGATAAACACAAGTTGCAAACATTTTCAAGATCTTCCTCCAAGGACCTTCTTCCGCTCGAGCTTTCCAGAGGATAGACAGAAATCAGACGCGCTTCTGGAATTTGTGGACTCTTCTACTCCAAGGTGTGATCTGTCCAGTTCAGTGAGGGGACTTGTTTCTGGGGTTCTATTTGAGTCTGTTCTTGGCTCTCAAGGGTAAAAAGTATTGAAGACCAATCCTGAATACCTTCTTGCGGATAAGACAATCAGGATGGAATCCTTAAATTCCATAGTGAAAGTAGTTTCTCCAGGAGATTGGCTCATTTCGGTAGATCAAGGACATCCTCCTTTCACATACCAACAGCCAGAGTACAAAAGGTTCCTGAAATTCTGCTTGAACAACAGCCACCTAACAGCAAGCTGTAGTGGGGATGGTTCATGGAGTGTTTCTTTTAGAAACGATTGTACACTTGCTTAATAATTGTAGTTCATATAGTTTAAGATCTGTACTTTTTACCCAATTTGTGTATTTTTTTTGTGCTCCCTTTAGGATTTGTAATATGCCTGTTTATTGTTAACCTACATAGTTGAAACTTGGGTGTTAGGATTTGAGCAATGAATTGATTTTGGCTTTTGAGTAAGAGGGGTACAACCCAAGAGAGTTTTTAAAATAACTGCATATACTACCACTACAGAAGGAGAGCCTAAACTCCACTGGCGGCGTAAAAAAAATATATAAAAAAATAAAATAAATTGCACAATAAGCAGAATGTAAACACTTAGCCTGCTATAGCAGTGTACAAACTTCAACTCTGAAGCATAATCGCTGTCTGTTAGGGAAGGGCCAGTCCTATTTTTCCTAATTTCAGAGTTTTGTTTCCTGTCCTTTCTGCTGTGAGTGGGTAGTTATCCAGTAGTTAATGCTGCCATGGATTGATCAGGAAATCACTTTCCATAGAATTTATTTCACCTAAACCAGAAGTTAGCATTCTGCTGCAAGAGTAGTGCTTTTGTAGACCGAAATAAAACTTTAGCAAGTTGTTATGCTACTGATGTATTCAGGCTCCCTCTGGCCAAATTATATTAAAAGGACCACTCCACACCCATGAAACACTTCAGTTTGCTGCAGAAGTATGAGATACTATTTAAATCATGCAACATCCTCTTGTCTGTCAGACTCCAGACCAGCGTTTTCAAGAACTACAGTTTATAAGACCTCCTGCGTTTGACAACTCTTATAAGATTTAGCCCAATTAATACATGCATGAGGGAATATCTACTAAACTGTGGTTTGGTTTTTAAAAAATAAAATCAAAATGGAATGATCTTTAAGGGTAGAAGACTTGGAGACTCCTTTTTATATTACCTTCAAATAACTCTAGAATTGATGAGGAAGGCGAAGGCCATTCACTCTGCCTCTCTGGTTATAGTAGGATGGACCCCAGTCACCCCACACATTAAAATGTAATTTCTTTAAATCATACTGACATTAGGGAGAAGATTATTATTACTGTATATACTCGAGTATAAGCCGAGTTTGTCAGCACATTTTTTGTGCTGAAAAACCCCAACTCTGCTTATACTCGAGTCAATGTCTGTATTATGGCAATTTACATTGCCATAATACAGACTGGGGGCTGCAGAGCAGTTACTTACCTCTCCTGCAGCTCCTGTCAGCTCCCTTCTCCTCACGCCGGTCCGTTCAGCACCTCTGTCAGCTCCCAGTGTAAGTCTCGCGAGAGCCGCGGGGTCATAGTGCGGCTCTTGCGAGACTTCCAGTGTGAGCTGACAGAGAAGCTGCACGGACCGGCGCGGAGGAGGAGGGAGCTGCAGGAGAGGTAAGTAACAGCTCTGCCAGCCCCCGTCCCCCCCACTGAACTGCCAATGCACCACCAGGGAAGGAGAGCCCCCCTCCCTACCATGTATCAAGCAGGGAGACGAAAAAAATTTAAATAAAAAAAATAATAATTTAAAAAAAAATTGCCCACCCCCCCACCAAGGCTCAGCTACACGCTGCACTCATTATATACACACACTGTAAATAAATATTCAATTTGTATAATTTTTTTAGTATCTAATTTTATTTAGAAATTTACCAGTAGCTAGTGCATTTCCCACCCTAGTCTTATACTCGAGTCAATAAGTTTTCCCAGTTTTTTTGGGTAAAATTAGGGGCCTCGGCTTATATTCGGGTCTGCTTATACTAGAGTATTTACAGTATTTGTTTTTTTAAATGTTTAATAGAACTTTGAAAGCAAGTTTTCATGGTACTTTGTGTGGCTCTAACATATCCCTTTGAGTAAATAGTCCATTAAGTAAGTCTCTCAAAGACTTGCCCTCTCCAGCTAAAAAGGTCATTTGTGGAGTCTGCACTGCAACAAACAGGGCTTATAAGAACAAGTTTTAAGCTGCACATGCTTCTTCATCCAGTCTTCCCATCCACGATGCTTTAAAAACATAAAATAAAAAGCAAAATCTTTTCCATATCCCTGCAATACAGATACGTACCCAACATACTAAAGCACCCGACTGGGACAAACTTATCCAGCCCATAGACCTAGTCTTACCACACTTTCACAACGCCAGAGGGGTGGTCCATACAACACCACCATTGTTCTACAAACATCTAAATCTCAAGGACACACAAACCACTTACATTCTAATACATGCTACAACCCAACACACTGCCCATGCCAATTTCCATTGCTATATTACCTGCCATGGTTTACAGCATGTTCAGTATTGTTTATATGTTGCACAACTGAAATAAACAAACAAAATGGAAGAAAAAAAAAGAAAAAAAAAAAAAAAAAAGAGAAACCGACAACACCAAGTCGGAAACTGATCAATACGGTTTGCCAAGTATGCATTGCTTCCCCTGCATGGGAAAACTGTTCCCTAAATTGGGATTTAAAATTAATAAATACAAAAACACCCAACACACCTGTGCACGTGACTTTCAAAACCATAAGACCAGACAGTTATAAATTAATCTTTATTTAAATAATTTAAAAAAGTATTTACATTGAAATTACATAGAGCAAAGAGTAAGAAAATCACAAACTTCTGTTGAACACGTGCAAAATGTTACTTCTTCTAATCCCATTACACTACAAATGTCATTGCGTCACACACCTTAAAGAGAAAAAATATATATTTTTTTTAATGAAGTAAAGGATAAGAGGATAACATTTCTGCATTAAAAAGGATCATAAATATGCACAAATTTATAGCCTGGTTCTCTCACACCCCCTCCCCCACTCCCCATAATTCTAAAAAAGAAAAACCCTCACACCATCCCCCTGAAAACTTACATGGCAACTCATAAAAATACTGTGCATTCCTTCCACGCCGGTGACAACAGAAAACACTGGATGATGACAGCAATTATACCCGTGTGCAGTTAGATTGGTTTCCAGTAGAGAACGCAGTTTTTCTATGCTCATACCTTGGGACTGAAAATAATGTCCTGCATGAAAATTTGTCAGATATGTGATGCTTGACATGATCTATCATGCACAAACTGTGACAAGTGAACTATTTAGGAATAAAGTATAAAAGGATACTTACTTGTGTGTTAATATGCACTCCACACTGACAAACAATAAAACAGCTGGTTACAGTCAGGTTATGTCTGCAAAACATTAATATTGTTATTTAGTGTCAAAATAAAACGTTTTGGCACCAAAACGTAAAGGGTTACAGGTGAACTATTTAACTATCCAATCTTTCCTTTAAGGGCATCGATACCCGGAATAGATATATTAAGTCATTCTTCAACAAATCGTATATCAAAATGAGTGATTTTACAATACCAGGGAACTTGTAATATCGTGTTTCCATTTCTTTCATAGATTTGATACTCATTCATTTTCCTTACAAATGTGATATAAACCATGGCATGCTACTAGGAAAGCAACACATACTGTAAACTTACAAGAACAATATTATAAGTTAACTCCTAAGAGTTATGCAGGTAGGTATCAGACACCATCTAGATTTGATCAGATGATATGAAACCCATGTTGGAGAGGTCCTTGGGGAAAAAAAATAAAATAATGAATGCCACCCAAAATTTATACTTGTTGGTAATGTGCCAATCGTGCCCAAATTAAAACAAATCAGGAATATTTACCACCATCTTAAACCAGAATTAAGAGATAATCCCACACTTTATTTCATTGAAATTTTCAGAATTATAGACAAATCTACAAAATATCGATGCATCAATATGCTCCTTGGTGTCAGAGATCCTTCTACACCCAGATCTACCTTTGCTTCAACCAGCACCGGGCATTACAAAAGTCTTCTTGGAGTGCAAGCTACTACGATAGAGATATATCCACTTTTATTAATTTGTATGATAACAAATTCCTCATCTTTCACATGTTTTGGTTTGCACCACGATCACTGTATCACATTTTAGATGCGGTAACCACTGAGATGATTGCCACGTTGCCATGACTACGGCGGTACGTGACATCATCACGTGACTGTCGCATAATTACGGATGGCCTCACGAGCATGCGCGGTGAGCACAGAGACACCGGGAGCAACACCATTCATATGGGGTAAGTCACTTATTCTAAATATTATTTTATATATAATTCTGGTACTGTTTTATTAATATTGTATGATTTGATCCTGAGGAAAGTCCCCGAGTGGACTGAAATATTGATCTATATGTTTGAATAAAGGAAACCTTTTCTACACACAATTTTTGTCCCTGCACACGAGCTCAAAGTATTATAAATTTCCCGGTGCCAGCCAGGGCTCAAGGGTATTCAAGTAACAGATTTAAGCTGCACTCACGGTCAGTAATAAAACTTCAATTCTTTGATATAGATATATATTAAAGACCGTAGGGTCGAGAGAAAAAAAAAAAAAAAAAAAAAAAAAAAAAAACACTTTAGACAAAAAAAACAAACAAAAAAAAACGCAACATTTTGACCTTATGGTCTTTATCGTAAGGTCAAAACGTTGATTTGTCGAATTTTAATAATTATTCACATTGTTGAATGCAGTGAGTGCGCTCATTTTTTGTATTTGGATATATCCTTTTTCGCAGTGCAGCATCTTGGTACGTTTACTTCTAAATTTTGCTGGTTTAGGAGGAGTGCCAGACTCATATAATCATAGCTACCATTGTGGCTAGAGATTCAATCTCAAATTCAATTTTTAGGCTTCCTCAGAATAGTTTTTTTTATTCTATAACATGGATGAGTTAAGGGCGAAAATGTATGAAGAAATTCTGTCAAGTTGGCACGAAAACTGTACCACCCCATGCTCTGAATTTTGATTCCACTCAATAGACAATATATAATAAGTAGAATCATTCGATAAACCATCTCCCTCATTAGCATGGAATTGTATTCCAATTTCAAGCAAATTAACTCTCTGGATGACGCAGTTATATAGGTCCGTCAAGTAAGGCAATTTGTGTGTTGTGATTTGTTTTTCTATATATTCTTGTTTCTTCTTTGGTTGCTCTACTATTTACATGCTTCTTACTAACTTTGTTCAGATTTAACACAATTATAAAATTAATGTTTACAGTATATTTTTATGAAGTTAATGAAAAACTCTAAATTTTTGTAAATATTTATAAGTTTAAAAAAATAAAATAAAAAAGCCACACTTACACAACACAGCAAACTAAAGCTTAAAATTACCTCTGTTCCAGGGTGGACAAGTTCTCCTCAAACCAATCCTCCTCCACCGATATAGGAAGAATGAGGCAGAGGAGATAACATGGGAGGCAGGTATACCGTGCTGCCACTGGACACCTGTCACCAGCATGCGGATGTCAATTCTGTGCATACTGGACATCTGAAATTAGCCAGCCTGGAATTCTTCTTCCTGGCTGGTTAATGATAACTCAATGACTGCCTTGGTTGGAGTTACACCTCCAGAAGGTAGTAAGGTGCAGCATTTCATCCGTAAACGTTGCACATGCAAACTCCAGGCACCATGACCACTTCAAATATTGTAAAGCACTACGGAATCTGTTGGCGCGATATATGTGGCAATAATAAATAATAATCATCTGATGCGATCACAGTGCTGGGGGCAACTCCAAGTGCAAATTAAGCTCTTTGATTTGTTTCAAACAGTATATTTTCTCCACATAGAAATAAAGCAAACAAGGTATTCCAAAAAACAAAGGCAAACTGTAAAATATAATGAAAAAAAAATAAAAGTAAAACGTCACTTACCGGTTACATACAGGACACACTATCTGGTTTGACACATTTAGCCCAACTACAGAATCAAGACATTCTTCCTCAAACTGAAGGATGTTTTCAATTTCCTCAATCATTGCTTGTTCTGCAAGGGAAGCCAGGATAAAGAAGAAGTGCAGGTTAAGTCATTCGCAAATACTACATTCAAATTGAATAAAGATGGTAGATAAATGGAATCTTGCATGTTTTTATAAAATCCAGCATTGAACAATTAACAGACAGACATGTCTAGAGTTACAATACTATACGAACAACACCCCCCCCCCTCCCTCAAAACCTATATGGTTCCTTTAAGGCAGGCTTCCCCAAATTTGCACCCATTCATAGAAACAAGGGAGTTTTAGTTCAGCAACATCTGGAGGGCTGGAGTTTGGGGAAGCATACTTTAAGGCATTGCTGGATGCTCTGAGTGATATAGTCCAGCTATTCACTTTGAGGCTGCCCCAGACATATTGCAAATATATATGGTCAGTGACAGTATGCTACAAAGCATGGTGCAGAGTTGGACACAGCCTCTGTTGCTGGTACACCCTTTTATGTCCTCATCAGTAAGGCAGCCTACCAATATGCCAGATGGGTAGAATGCTAGGTTTATTGCTTATGTTCACATTGGTGAGAACCATGCATTACCTTCCACACGGAGTTCTCTTTTAATTTCCTCTAAAGTTTCCAATTCATCAGGGTCTGTAAGAATGCCAAGAGCCTAAGAAAAAAAAAGAAAAAGAAAAAAAAAAAGTGTAAAAACACCATTCCCAATGCGATCGGGAACACAAATGCCAATCGCTCTGCCCCTTCACTACCTATGCAGGTTCAACGCTTTAAATCAGGAAGCCTTGGACCAAGCACCGCCAATACGCTGAGAGCATCATTTGGCACTGTCAGTCTATAACTAACACCCTATTTAGAAAAGAGGGTGAAGATAAGGAAGACGGCACCAGAGTTGAAGTTATGGTGCTGGAGCGGCCCTTTACATCCAACATATGGCTGCAGGCTGAGCAATACAAACATTACTTTTTCTGAGGAAAGGCAGAGTTTATTCTGGGTTGCAAGATTTCCTCTAGTGGGCCTTCCTAATGTAGCCCTGCATTTCCCCCGCCCCCAGAACTCAGACTGAGGTGTGCCAAGGGAATAAAAGGTAGAGTAAAACGTTATTTAAGGGCATTCCATAAATCTAAACAAATGGTTATGAAAATATTAGTTAAAGTTAATGCTCCTTTAACTACAGTGATAAACCCCCAAAAATCAATGTTCTACACGTAACGGAGTCACCTGGGAAAACGTGCCGTCATTCCAGAGGGAAGGAAATCCTTTGTGATCAGATTGCATCGCTGCCCACTCTTCTTCCATCACTTCTTCCACTAGCAAGGAGTTACCAGTGCCAGAAAGCAGCCGATCCCCCACCTGTCGAAACTTATCCAGGAGCTTAGAGCGGTTACTTTTCAGCCTTTCAACACATCTCTAAGGGAAAATTAAAAAAGGATGAAGCAAAACCCAATAAACGTAAATAAGTTGAAAGAACTGAAAACACAAAATACACTTGCATACCAAACACAGGATAAAGGGAATAGGAACAGCTGATGATCAAGTCTTACAGCCAGGTTGGAATTATACAAAGCTCTGCTCATGTCCATCAGTAAGAGGCACAGAAACAAACATTGTGAAAAATGTAGCAATGATTTGTGTACTGAAAGAAATAAATGATTAAAAGTCACCAATAGAATATGCCTGCACTGCTTCCATGGTAACTGTCACTCTTGGTGACCTTTGCACCACTTCTCAGAACAGAACACTTAGGATAAATCTCTCCAATGCTTTCCACGGCTCCTCTTCTAATGTGTGCCCTGGTGGTGCCTCAACTGAATTATGTCAATTTCCAAATGTTTCGTGTACATCTAACAGAGGAGCGGCACATGGAAAACACAAGTTAAAGCGGATTTATATAACTATGTAAACATAGCACCCATGATAAGACAATCCCTAAATCAGGGGCAGCAAACGCATGTAACTAACAATCCACTCCATAATTAATAGCACAAAAAATATGACACATCATGGCTGCCAATAAATTATCTTTCAATAAGAAATAAACACGCATTCAGGCACCTTTCTGTAAGTCTCTTTCCATGGAGGTGTAGTGCCCTTATACAGGGCGCGATGTCTCATTGCCGACTCCATAATTAGCAACTACAGGAATTAACACTTTTGCCATGAGAAGCCTGCTTCCTCCTAGAAGCCGTTTTTAAATACCTCCTACAAATGACGAAACACAGCTTATAACAAAAATGCATGCCGGGAGTTGTAGTTCAGCTAGAACTGACCTCTGTAGTTAAGGCTATAAACCTCGTACCACGATGGAATGCACGATCAGAATACTTCGGAGCGCTCACTGAGCCCTTTAAACCGCTTACAACTGTAGCAGGTCTCACCGATAATTAGTTTACCCGTAAGAACGTTTTTAAAAGTATATAAACTAGTTATTGCGTGAAAATGTTTTATGTTGTTACTGACTGATGTTAAAAATTAGCATTGCACGATTTCATCAATATCTAAACATATACAAAAAAATTTATGTAAAGATTTTTTTTATTTATTTAAGTGATATACCTCTCTCTATCATGCAGATGTTTCTAAACTACATTTAGGATACTAAGCAGCAACACAAATAAATATATACTAATTTTGCTTTACCTTGCTTGGTCTACCATTACTACATCAGCAAATTACCCAATTGTGCAGGGCCCTACTCTATTATCAGATATAGATTATCAACATGATCACTTGCTATTCAATGTGTCATTGAATTGTGTTAACTAATTCTCTCATAATTTATGTAATATCCACTAAATGTGCTTGCACTGTTTTGTGTATTACATAGGAGGTAAGTCATAAACAATTATGCACTATTTCCTCACACACTGACTGATTCTCTCTTAAAAATAAAGACAAAATAAAACATAAAACAGGCACTCCTCACTTACTGACCGGGTTCTGTTCTTACGACCCGGTCGTAAAAAAACGAATTGGTCGGTAAGCAAGGATGCGCTACAGGACATAGATTAAAGAGATTCCCTGCCTTGGTGCGCTTATCTATGTTCGAGGAAATTTACCCGAACGTAGACATACGCACCAGAGCAGGGAATCCCTCCAATCTATGTTCGAAGAAAATTCTCCGAACATAGACCAGCTCTCTAACGTGGGAAATCCCTTGAATCCCCACGCTAGAGAGCTGGTCGTAAGTGCGAGTCATCATAAAACAGGTAGCTGTTTTAAAGTGAGGACCATACATACATAACAATTCACAGAGTTGGAAAAGTAGGCAAAAATAAATCTACATGATACAAACTTTAAAAATAAAACCCACTTTAAGGAGCTTCAATTTTAGTATAGACACCATACTAGTGGCTACTGAGAAGACAACATATTGTATCTTCATGTATATGGAGAGTATATAGAGATTAACAGTGGACCAAAACTTTTCTCACATTGATGACTACTCACTCTAAGATATAGCAAATTAAAGAAACGCTCCAAGTACCATAACCACTGTGACCTACTATAGTGGTCATGGTGCCAGGAATATCTTGCACCCTTTCACCCAGTGTAATCCGACATACTATTTGCAAACAATTTGACAATTATTTGGGGTCTGCATGGTGTGGTCTCATTCCCCTCTGCAGCATGGAAACAATGAGCCAGCTCTGCATGGCACGGATTAGCACTGTGGAGCTAACAGAAGTTTCTTGCAGAAGTCTGCCTCCCAGGAGGATGCTACAGTTTCACAAACAGTTTTATTACTTACCCTAGGAGGTCACAGGTGACTCCTTTTACAATAACACTCCATGCACCATAACCACTAAAACATGTTGTAGTGGTTATGGTGCATGGAGTGTTATTTTAAAATTCAAGTGACAAAACTGAATCTGAGATATCTAATCTTGAAAGATTCTCTAAATCAGCTGACGTCGGCGGGGTAGGAGAGGTCACCAGTGCCGAGGGAGCCCGGCGCTGGATTAAGGTAAGTGGCTGAAGGGGTTCTAACCCCTTCCGCGCCGAGGGAGGGGGGGCACTCCAAGAGCCTATAGTGCCAGGAAAACATGTTATTTTTCCTGGCACTATAGGATCCCTTTAAGCTTCCTCATTATTCAAAGCAGCAGAGAAAGGTTGGGCTGCTGGGGGGCCTGTGTCTAGCATTAAAACATTATAGAGGAATGTCGCTAGTCCAGACACTATGACCACTTAAATTAAGTGAATTAGTTACAGTGCCTACAGTGTACCTTTCATTTTTAATTCTTGACAAGTAATTAATTTGCCAAAAATATTGAATAACCTAATGTATAATACAAAACCATGTAACTTTGTTTGTACTACAACATTTGACCTCTGAGACATGACCATTTCCAAATTAACTATAATTTATATGATTTCTTCTAATTTTTACTACATATATTTGTAAAAGAATTTGTACATCTGAAACTAAAATGAAAGGTGAAGACTCCATGGCAGCTGCAGCACCCATTGCCAAATAACACTGCATTGTGAAACCAACAGCTACACACAGGACAGCTGGCGGCCTCTACAAGTGACGTCATTCCGCGGCGCGGTCTGTGATTGGCTGAGGGCAGCTCGCCCTGCCATTGGCTGCCATTCCGCAGTTTCGTCACTAGCGGAGGACGGAGTGCAGTAGGAAGCGCGAACATGGCGTCAGAGGGAAACGTTGACCGGTGGCAGGCCGCATTGAGTGAGCATGGCCTGTTCTCCAGGCTGCGAGCGGCGGAGGAGAATGGCAAGGCCAGGAACCGGGCACACCTCAGAAACCTTATCTGCAGCGTGGACGGGGACCTGCTGGTGTGGGACCAGGAGGAGTGCTGCTTCTGGACTGTCAGACTGCGGGACCTGGGAACAGACTCCTCGGGGAGCAGGGGGGAGCAGGTGAGGGGGAGCATGTGACAGGGGAGGGGGAGCTGGGCAGAAGGAGGAGAGGGGGAGCATAGAGAGAGAAAGTGAAGGGGAGAATGTGACAAGGAACAGGGGAAAGTGAGCTGGGGAGAAGGAGCAGAGAGAGAATAAGTGAGGGGGAGAAGTAGCAGAGGGGGAGAGCTGGGGAGAAGGAACTGGGAAAGGGGGAGTGGGGAGAAGGAGCAGGGAGGGGAGAGCTGGGGAGAAGGAGCAGGGAGGGGAGAGCTGGGGAGAAGGAGCAGGGAGGGGAGAAGGAGCAGGGAGGGGAGAGCTGGGGAGAAGGAGCAGGGAGGGGAGAGCTGGGGAGAAGGAGCAGGGAGGGGGAGAGCTGGGGAGAAGGAGCAGGAAGGGGGAGAGCTGGGGAGAAGGAGCAGGAAGGGGGAGAGCTGGGGAGAAGGAGCAGGGAGGGGGAGAGCTGGGGAGAAGGAGCAGGGAGGGGGAGAGCTGGGGAGAAGGAGCAGGGAGGGGGAGAGCTGGGGAGAAGGAGCAGGGAGGGGGAGAGCTGGGGAGAAGGAGCAGGGAGGGGGAGAGCTGGGGAGAAGGAGCAGGGAGGGGGAGAGCTGGGGAGAAGGAGCGGGAGGGGGAGAGCTGGGGAGAAGGAGCAGGGAGGGGGAGAGCTGGGGAGAAGGAGCAGGGAGGGGGAGAGCTGGGGAGAAGGAGCAGGGAGGGGGAGAGCTGGGGAGAAGGAGCAGGGAGGGGGAGAGCTGGGGAGAAGGAGCAGGGAGGGGGAGAGCTGGGGAGAAGGAGCAGGGAGGGGGAGAGCTGGGGAGAAGGAGCAGGGAGGGGGAGAGCTGGGGAGAAGGAGCAGGGAGGGGGAGAAGGGGAGCTGGGGAGAAGGAGCAGGGAGGGAAGAGCTGGGATGGGGGAGCAAGTGAGAGGGTGCAGAGAAATGGGTTTCCATGATGTTCTGGTTTCATTTTTTTCCCCCATCAGCTTGTTTTCATGATTAATTATTTAATGGGAGCATGATTAATCTTCTCATTGATAGGGACAGGCTACAGTTAATCAGGAGCTTGTTCACTAATATAAGAACAGTTGAATATAATGTAAAGTTCTCATTTAAGGCCAAAGTAGCCTAACTGAAAGATCATATGACACTAAGAACTGGAAACCTATCTGACTTTTTTCCAGTTTGACTACTTTGGCTTCAATTTTTAACTTTACATATAATTCCCAACAATTCTAACTTTAGTGAATAACCCAAAATGGAAGATTGCACTTGAGTACAAACTTTGGAGTAAGCACCCACTGTTCAAGGAACACCCCATGCACAAATAACTACAGCTCTCGCTTTCTTTAGTTGTGGTAATGGTGCTTTGAATGTTTCCTTAATATACTTCTAGTGTGGCAACTCCATTATTTTGCAATAATATGCCTCTAAAGGCTGTCAGTCAGGCACTTCACACTAAAGACTTTTTAGTAATTTAAAGTCTTCACCTACAGAGTCATCACAACCACCACAATGACACTAAATGATGAGAATTTCTTGCAAATTTTAAAACCTAAAAATTCTTCAAGCTGACTTTGTTTTCACTTGGGCTCCTTTGGCCTTAAATCTAAAAAAATCAGTTTGAATTCCTGACAGTTCACATATCTGTGAATAATCCTGAAGTTATTCAGCAATTTGTAGTGAATAGAACACTGTATTGCAAAGCAGTTTGCAGTTCACTAGTCTGTATTTACTGGCTACACTGCACAGAGGAGGATAGCAGTCTCCTGCGTAATTTGTTACTAAGGCACTATATCTTATTTATTTATTTATTTATTATTGCCATTTATATAGCGCCAACAGATTCCGTAGCGCTTTACAATATTATGAGAGGGGGATTTAACTATAAATAGGACAATTACAAATAAACTTACAGGAACAATAGGTTGAAGAGGACCCTGCTCAAACGAGCTTACATTCTATAGGAAGTGGGGTGTAAAACACATTAGGACAGGAACACCCACAAATGTTGTATTCCGCCATTTGTGCGTGCTGTTTGTTGGTGTAGCCCTCGGAGTGATACACTCTAAGACTGTTTTTTTCTTTTTTGCTGTTTGATATATTTTTACACACCTACACATATTTTTTTTTAATAAATAATAATTATTTCTAATGTAAATTTTAAGTGTTTATTCATGATAATTTAGTATGTACACTTTCAGAAAACTCACTTTTTCCCCCCTAATTTTTATAGAAACTGATGTGCATAAATCCCCCACTCTTCGATGTCACTGATGTTCTGTTAAGCCCTACACATCATCATATTGCACTGATTGGAGCCAAAGGTGTGATGGTTCTTGAGATTCCTGAACGCTGGGGAAAGAACTCTGAATTTGAAGGTGGTAAAACCGTTGTAAACTGCAGGTGAATTACTATAATAAAAATAACTAGTATTTTTATATTGCGCCTTTCACAAATCTACAGATGTATAAAGGGAATCAATGGGATAAAAATTTACCGTTTTTAAATCTTTTTTTTTTTAATGTAAAAGAACATACAAAAATTATTTCCTTTTCGACATTGAATCTTTAATCACAGGTATGGATCTCCCCCAATTCCTAATGTGGGTCCCAAAAAAAACACAGTTGCTGAAAACGTCCTGCCCGGCTATACCTAACTTACTCCACATATGGGATCAATCTAGGCAGACATATGAGCTCAGTACACTTCCCACCCCTACTTCGCAATAATGAATTTCCACCTGGAATGAGAGCCAGGTATTACAAAGGAATAGTGGCTAAGGGACTCCAGAGATATGTCCACCTCTATGTTAACAAAGACATTGTCACATACGAACATCTGCGCTCCCTAGCTACGTTCCAGTCGAGAGATTAATTTCGATATCTCCAGGTCCGTTATTTTGCGCAGAGATTCATGCACCGGGCTTTAGAAAGATGACTTTCTTCAAAAAAAATATGCTTCAAAAAACAACCCAAACTAAATTAACCTCTCTATAACCATATCAGTGCTGATCTGTTATTTTGGTCTTAAATTTGAAATCCACATTGAGTTCCTAATAATTCTCACTTTAGTGAATAACATTGCAAGTGTCATTTAACAGGCAGACCCAACTGATGACTAAGAAGAGACTCGACAGTGATCTTTCCATAATTTGAGTCCCTGTCTAGCAGGTGTTTATGGCATTAGTATTTTATCTTTCAGCAGCTTTCCTATAACTTTCATATAGGAAAAGTGGAAGTGCTATACTAGTGGCAGCTATCAGTTTATCCAAAGCACAGTTTACAAATATTGTACCACGTTGTGTCTTGTTAAACTGAACCATAGCATGTTTGAGGCATGCCCATACCACACACACATCTTGGACACAATTTACACAGATAACCAAGAAAAAAACTAGAATTTCAGGTGCCTACATTAGAGCTGTAGTGAGTTGTCTTAAAGTGAACCTCTAGATTCAATAATGTGTGTATATACACTGAACAAAATGATAAACTCAACACTTTTTTGTTTTTGCCCCCATTTTTCATGAGCTGAACTTCAAGATCTAAGACTTTTTTTCTATGTATACAAAAGGCCTTTTTCTCTCAAATATCGTTCACAAATCTGTCTAAATCTGTTAGTAAGCACTTCTCCTTTGCCGACATAATCCATCCACCTCACAGGTGTGGCATATCAAGATGCTGATTAGACCGCATTATTATTGCACAGGTGTGCCTTAGACTGGCCACAGTAAAAGGCCACGCATATATTTGTGAGAAGTGTTGTTTTTTTTTTTTTTTGTAAAACACTTGTCACAAATATTTTCTTTGGTATGAAAAAAAACAAATGACCTTTCATCAGCTTCAGTACTCGCCTCTTCACCTAATCCACCCATTTTTGCCCAGCTCTTAGTTCCTTGTTATTGTTGGGTATTGTTCAATCTAACACTTAATGACAAATCTCCACTCCAAAGCTTTTCATAGAGATGAATAATTTACTGAAATATAGGAATTCTTATTAAAAAATAAAACCCCACAAAAAATCATGAACTATTTAGGATCAAGACCCATTTAGGGCCATGTTAGTTCAGCTGCCATTTCAAGTAAATTTTTGTGTCCATTAAATGGTGACATGCTCTACAAAGCCATTTTAGACTATAAAATGCTTATCATACATGATTAAGGCCTCCCGGCCGAAACATCGCATCTTTTGTTTTGTCTCCTGGACCATAATTAAATATACATTCTTCACTGTGCAGCCTGTGACTCTATTCTTCTTGATTTATATTGGGGGTTAGCAGAGCTCCGATGTATCAAGATAACAGTGTGTAGCACTCCACTACCTGGTAAAATGCTTACCATGTCTATTCAGCCACTGAATGAGGTTTTTTTAGGACGTGGTTTCCCCACTACCCAATTTAATTAATGTCTATTTTTACTCGCACCAGCCACAAACAAAATTACATTGAGCATTATAGGAGTCCAACAGGTAAGAAAGGTAACACATTGAACTCAAATTAATGGAACATAAATTCTCAACAGAATGACTTGTATTTTTTTTTTTTTTTGTCTCCCTACTAACTTTTGCACTTTAGAAAAGTAAAGGTAATTTGCTTTGACTTTTGACTGGTTGTTAGCCTACGAGATATACTTGCAAGTGTAACACTTGTGTTTCTAAAGTTGAATGTTAAGGTTTTTTATTTTGTGTTTGAATACTTTAATTTATGTATTTTTTTTTTTTTTCACCAGGACAATCCCAGTAGCAGAAAGAATTTTCACCTGTTCCACATCCCTAATTCTAAAGCAGGCAACCTGGTACCCTAATGAGGCACAGGAACCTCGTTTAATTTTACTTGCATCAGATAACACAATAAGGTAAATATGTAAATCATTATTATATCGCTAATGACATTTACTTAAAAACTTCAGTATTTATTTATATTTTGTGTGTTTTTCAATAAAACCTCATACGTTGCAGTTTGTTTACTAATCGCAAGATATTGGGCCAATAGTGGGTGTTTGTGGGAAACTAAAATTTGTTTTGTTGTAGCAGTTTACATAATTAATATGCCATGATTTTCGTAAGAATATCTTGACTGATATGTTGCATTTAAATATATCTTGTCTCGTAGAATATACAATTTTCAAGATCCTTTGACTCCTGAAAAGGTTATCATCCTCTCTAATTCTGATGAAGAATCTGACCTTCCATATAATGGGTATGCATACTTAAATGTACACTAAATCAACTGGTAAATGTGTTTGTAAGATTTGAATGTAAACATTTCAGTCATTTTTGATCCAGTCAGGTCAGCAACTACAGAGAAACCGTAAAAAAAAACAAAAAAACAATGTGAAAACGCGCTCAATGTGAAACAATTATATAAAAATGAAAACGAAAAATAGCTGCAAAGACTCCCTAGAAACTTTAATTTCTCTAAATGGTCGAATAATACCATAAAAAAACAAATAGGGGTGCTTTTCCCAAAATTGTACTTTTTAGTGTCCAAAATCTTCCAACATGCTGAAAACCATGTAAAAAAATAAATAAAATACACTATATAGTGCAAACAAGATGTGGTAACCTTATATGGATAAAAACATAAATACAAAGGTAAAATTGATGTAATCTACATATATAAATGTAGCAGACACAATCTCTAAAAAGAGTGTAACATGCACATTTAAACATTCACCAAAATAGAAAAAAAGAGTGCAGCACAAACAATTGCAAAAAGATTTATTTACAAGGACATTAAGTACAAACGTTTCAGGTTTTCCCCTTTGTCAATGCACGTTTCGGGACATGCATTGATAGAGGGGATAACCTATCAAATCTGTCAGCTCTCTTCTGTGAGCTCACACTGTAAGTCTCGCGAGAGCCGCGGCTCTCGCGAGACTTACACTGGGAGCTGACCGAGGTGCTGAACGGACGGCGCGGAGGAGGAGAGAGCTGACAGGAGCTGCAGGAAAGGTAAGTAACGCTCTCTGCAGCCCCCACAGCCCCAGTCTGTATTATGGCAATGTAAATTGCCATAATACAGACAATTGACTCGAGTATAAGCCGAGTTGGGGTTTTTCAGCACAAAAAATGTGCTGAAAAACTCGGCTTATACTCAAGTATATACGGTATATAGGAAAACAAGAAGAGAACGGAGTCTGTCCTGTAGTGTATAGGAATATACACCATATGTTCATGAAAAAACAGTTAAAAAGTCATATCTTTATTAAGTAACATAAACTGATTTATGTACAAGGGGGGGGAAAGGGGAGATAGGAGACAATGGGGTGCTAGGCACCTGAGTAAAAAAATAATAATAGAATAACACTACCTAACCCTAAAGGTATATGTACAGTACACTAATCTGTACTGTCCAGCACTAACGCCAACTCTAAATAATGACAGTGGCCGCCTGTATGGAGAAATAGTTAATAGTCGCAATACAGATGAGAGCACATCAGGTCTAGATTAACCCGTAAACCACCGCCTATCAGAGTACAGAGATATATGTAGTACTCTGACCCACAGTCCTGTAATCAACTCGAGGCTAAAATATCCGGGGTGTTGCTAGTAGGATCAGTATGTCAGTTACTGTCCAAAGGATGCAAACAGATTCCCGTGTACAGATTAGTAATGCTCGTGGAGAAATATATCCCCCTAGTGAGAGCCTAAAGTGGTTAGGCTGTTACACGGCTAGCCAGTATCAATTGTTGCAGAGAGTAACGGGGTCCATCTGTAACAAGACAAATGCTAAGTGCACAGCTATAATGACGAGAAGGTGTTGCTAATGGAATCAGTGCGTAGTGGGCACTGTCCAAGGTGCAAACAAGTTCCCGTGTAAAGTTTAGCTGTGCTGCTGGAGAAAAAGATCCCCACGATGGGTAGAACGATTGTCACTGAGTTAATACTGACCCCTAATGAGAGGTAGCAAGGTAGCAAGTTTCAGAGTCCTGTAATCATCTCTGGGCTAAAGTATATATATCGGGGGGTGTTGCTAGTGGGATCAGTATGTTAGTCACTGTCCTAAGATGCAAACAGATTCCCGTATACAGATTAGCAATGCTCGTGGAGAGAGATCCCACTTGTGAGAGCCTAAAGTGGAGAGAATGTTACAGTACACGCCTGCCGATACCAATTGTTGCAGAAAGTGACGGTGTCCGTCTGTAACAAAACAAATACTTTGTGCACGGCTACAATGACGAGAAGGTGTTGCTAGTGGAGTCAGTGCGAAGCACTGTCCAAGATGCAAACAAGTTCCCGTTATATTTGGCTGTGCTGCTGGAGATAAAGGTCCCCAGGATGGGTAGAGTAATTAACCCAGAATTAACACTGACCCCTTACAAATAAAGCAGGTTTAAGAGTGACCGGGTTCCCTCCTCCTAGGGGAAAACGATATGTAGAAAATACACTACAGTATTCTATAACCCCCAATCTATGCCTGTTTAGAATGTAGAGAATTGAATATCCCGGCTAATATAATCGAGCCAAGTAGAGGGTGAACCCAGTAACCCGTCCGGGTGATAAGTACAATAAACGTCTGACGGAAAGTCCCAAAAGGGGAATCCATATAGGTGTTAGGTAGTAGAAGCCCAACTGTACGGTCCAGTGGGGCGGGTGAAGGTCTCACCCGAGGTAAGTCCTAGGTCAGTTAAGATCTCGACAGAGTGGATATGATCTCCCAATTGTCTAGCCCGACGCGCGTTTCGCCTGAGTGTCTCAGGCTCGTCAGGGGAAAAGACTTCCCGGGTTGAGAAGTCTTAAATAGCCCACTCCGAAACCTCATTGGTTACAAGAGGCCTAAGGGGGAGGGGTTAGGAAACAGTGGCCGGAAAGGCTCAAAGTTCTTTGCCAGAACGCATTCAAAAATTCCAGAATGAGGTTCGAACACATTAGTGTATGATCAGGAAAAGAGGCTCCACTCCAAAATAGAGTGGAGGGGATTGGGTGAATGTGTCAGCCCAAATAGAAAACCCCTGTTATGGAAAGGAAACCATTCCAATATAGAAAGGAAATGTTAATAAGGATACTTCTAGTGACATCAATGGTAGTGACCTGTGAGGGTGTCATCCCTTAGGGGTTTGGAGTAACAGAGAGTCACTAAATTCAGATGGGGAAAGGGGGGGGGGAGAGTTACACATTCGCTGCTGGAAACACGTAGTAAGTCTACTACTCACAAGTTGTTAAGTCATTTAATTGGACTAAAACTTATATAGGGGTACCCTGGTGAGAGGGGTACCCTGATGAGAGAGGTGCAGGTTAGTAAATGCGTTAATAACAGTCTCAGAGGGTAAGAGAAATTCAGTTCTGTATGGGCACCAATTGTACACACGGGGTGCCAAATGCGAGGGTCCTACCATCGAAACGAGTACCCCTAAGGTAGATTGTCTGATGACTGGCACGGGTGGTTCCTTAGTGGATGAATGGGGTATAGTTGAATTCCTCGTTCAAGCCCAGTGGGGATAAGGTCTTGAACGAGAAGATCCATTGAGATTCTTTGCGTAGCAGAACTTTATTAAAATCTCCTTTCCTCGGATTCGGAAGTAATTTCTCGATGGCTTGGAAAGTTAGATTCTCCGGGTTGCCTCCATGAAAATTCTGGATGTGTCGCGCTACAGGGGTAGGTGTGATCGTATTCTTAACTGACGTTACATGTTGAAGAATTCTACGTTTAAACTGTTGGAACGTTTTTCCTATGTACTGCGTACCGCAACTGCAGGTGATCAAATAGATAATTCTTGTAGTGCTACAGTTCACCAGTGCATTGGTCTCAACGGAGATGTGGGTTTGTGTAGATATAACGTGTTTGGATGGTCGAATATAGCGGCAGGCTTTACAGTGTCCGCACCTGTAGGTCCCTTTTGTCCCTGTTAGCCAATTGGTGGCAAGTGGGGTGGTTGCCAAATGGCTGCGGACCAGTTGGTCTTGGAGATTCCTGGGCCTCCGAGCTGTCAGTGGCGGGTAATCAGGTAGTACCTTGGAGAGTACTGGATTGTGTAAAAGAATCGGCCAGTTAGTTTTGAGAATCTTTGACATGGGTGACCAGCCTTGGTCAAATGTGGCTATACAGCGAGGGGCCTTTTGTTCTTGTAATGGACTGTGGGATACCAATGTGGATTTCCTGTCCAATAGACACACACGATGGAAAGCTTTCTTCAAAACCCTATTAGGGTATCCAAGTTCCCTAAAGCGTAGTCTTAGCATTTGGCATTCGTCGAAAAATCTCTGGTCCACCGAGCAGTTCCGTCTAGTGCGTAGGTACTGACCGTACGGGATGGAGGCTTTTAATTTGAACGGATGATGGCTGTCCCAGTGAAGTAAGCTATTCGTTGAGGTAGCTTTTCTGAATAGCTCGGTTTGTATAGTGCCATCTAGTGATGGCAAGATTTTCAGGTCTAGGAAGACAAGTTCATGTT
Source organism: Pelobates fuscus (assembly GCF_036172605.1). Taxonomy (NCBI): domain Eukaryota; kingdom Metazoa; phylum Chordata; class Amphibia; order Anura; family Pelobatidae; genus Pelobates; species Pelobates fuscus. The sequence goes on from NC_086317.1 coordinate 281,253,755, forward strand.
CGTCAATGACATACGTCAGTTTCAAGTTTATGTCATTGTCATTAAGTAGCTTGACAAACTCCTGGAACAGGGGGACGGATCCTGACCACATTAGTAGCATGTCATCTATATACCTATGCCAACTGATGATATAATCATGGAAGTGGCGGAACTGTGATGTCATGACAACACACTGCTCCCACCACCACAAGAATAGGTTGGCATAGGTAGGTGCACAGGCCGTCCCCATCGCAGTTCCAGAGACCTGTAGGAAGAATTGCCCGTTAAAGATGAAATAATTGTGAGTTAGGACGAATTCGAGGATGTTAAGAATAAAATTGGTCTGCCGGTCAGTGTATGCCGTGTTCTCCAAGAAATGCCTACAGGCCCTTAAGCCTTTGTCATGAGGAATATTAGTGTATAATGCCACAACATCAAGGCTTGCTAACTGTGTATAAGGTGGGACTGTTAGATCTTGAAGTTTTAACAGAGTGGATTTGGTGTCCTGTAGGTAAGATGGTAGTGTTACCACCAAAGGATGGAGGATCTTTTCAATGAACTTGCTAGGTGATTCTGTCAAGCAATTGTTGCCGGAGACAATGGGTCTACCCGGAGGGGGGCGAATGCCCTTGTGGATCTTTGGCAGGCAATAAAATGTTGCAATGGTTGGGTTTCTGTGTGGTAAAAGGAAACGGAACTCATCTTTATTAATTATTTGGTCATTCAAGGCGTCATTAAGAAGTTTGTCCAGCTCATTGGTGAAGGTCTTAGTGGGGTCAGAGGGTAGGGCCCTATAGTGAAGTGAATCATCAAGGTGTGCCATACACATCTCAACGTACTCTGGTCTGTTCATGAGGACTATGTTGCCCCCTTTGTCTGCGGGTTTAATAACCACCGTGGTCAGTTGTTTAAGGTCTTTTAATGCCTTACGTTCCATAAAGTTCAGGTTGTAGAGAACTGGAGCTTGGTATGGGGTAGCTTCTAATTCTTTTAATGACATTTGGATGAACAGATCCACGTGGGGTGTATCCACGAAGTTAGGGGTGAAATAACTTGAGGGTTTGAAGTCCGTCAGGGGTCTAGAAAGATCATTGTCAACTAGGAGAGAGTCTAAAGTTTTTGAGAGTTCGAAATCCTCCAGGGTAAGGCCCATTTCATTGGCAAGCAATTGGTCCTTTTTGGCATGGAGAATGTTAAGGGCTAATTTACGGCCAAATAAATTCACATCCTTTGACCAGTTGAATTTATCGCAGCTAGGGGTGGGTACAAAAGACAGCCCTCTATTGAGTAGCGTGAGGTGATGTTGTTCGAGGTGGAAGTCAGATAAATTAATTACTTTATTGGGCATTACTGTCTTTGGGACCGGTTCTGGTTCTTGTATCCCCACCGATCCCTGTCTCTCAGACGGCCCCGTTGTTGGCGGTACTGGTCCTGGTCTAAAAAAGGATTGAGTGAGGAGTTTGTAGATGTCTGAGGGTTGCTAATGTCTGTGGGTATGGGGATATCCAGAAATGAAACTATCTTGTCTGTAGCCTTAAGGATGCTTTTATTAGTAAGGTTCTTGTGAATACTTGTATCTCTGGGACGGTCCGTATTCCGGTTCAACGGGGACTTCCGTCTTTGTTCCAGGAGTTTGTCAAGCTACTTAATGACAATGACATAAACTTGAAACTGACGTATGTCATTGACGAACATGAACTTGTCTTCCTAGACCTAAAAATCTTGCTATCACTAGATGGCACTATACAAACCAAGCTATTCAGAAAAGCTACCTCAACGAATAGCTTACTTCACTGGGACAGCCATCATCCGTTCAAATTAAAAGCCTCCATCCCGTACGGTCAGTACCTACGCACTAGACGGAACTGCTCGGTGGACCAGAGATTTTTCGACGAATGCCAAATGCTAAGACTACGCTTTAGGGAACTTGGATACCCTAATAGGGTTTTGAAGAAAGCTTTCCATCGTGTGTGTCTATTGGACAGGAAATCCACATTGGTATCCCACAGTCCATTACAAGAACAAAAGGCCCCTCGCTGTATAGCCACATTTGACCAAGGCTGGTCACCCATGTCAAAGATTCTCAAAACTAACTGGCCGATTCTTTTACACAATCCAGTACTCTCCAAGGTACTACCTGATTACCCGCCACTGACAGCTCGGAGGCCCAGGAATCTCCAAGACCAACTGGTCCGCAGCCATTTGGCAACCACCCCACTTGCCACCAATTGGCTAACAGGGACAAAAGGGACCTACAGGTGCGGACACTGTAAAGCCTGCCGCTATATTCGACCATCCAAACACGTTATATCTACACAAACCCACATCTCCGTTGAGACCAATGCACTGGTGAACTGTAGCACTACAAGAATTATCTATTTGATCACCTGCAGTTGCGGTACGCAGTACATAGGAAAAACGTTCCAACAGTTTAAACGTAGAATTCTTCAACATGTAACGTCAGTTAAGAATACGATCACACCTACCCCTGTAGCGCGACACATCCAGAATTTTCATGGAGGCAACCCGGAGAATCTAACTTTCCAAGCCATCGAGAAATTACTTCCGAATCCGAGGAAAGGAGATTTTAATAAAGTTCTGCTACGCAAAGAATCTCAATGGATCTTCTCGTTCAAGACCTTATCCCCACTGGGCTTGAACGAGGAATTCAACTATACCCCATTCATCCACTAAGGAACCACCCGTGCCAGTCATCAGACAATCTACCTTAGGGGTACTCGTTTCGATGGTAGGACCCTCGCATTTGGCACCCCGTGTGTACAATTGGTGCCCATACAGAACTGAATTTCTCTTACCCTCTGAGACTGTTATTAACGCATTTACTAACCTGCACCTCTCTCATCAGGGTACCCCTCTCACCAGGGTACCCCTATATAAGTTTTAGTCCAATTAAATGACTTAACAACTTGTGAGTAGTAGACTTACTACGTGTTTCCAGCAGCGAATGTGTAACTCTCCCCCCCCCCTTTCCCCATCTGAATTTAGTGACTCTCTGTTACTCCAAACCCCTAAGGGATGACACCCTCACAGGTCACTACCATTGATGTCACTAGAAGTATCCTTATTAACATTTCCTTTCTATATTGGAATGGTTTCCTTTCCATAACAGGGGTTTTCTATTTGGGCTGACACATTCACCCAATCCCCTCCACTCTATTTTGGAGTGGAGCCTCTTTTCCTGATCATACACTAATGTGTTCGAACCTCATTCTGGAATTTTTGAATGCGTTCTGGCAAAGAACTTTGAGCCTTTCCGGCCACTGTTTCCTAACCCCTCCCCCTTAGGCCTCTTGTAACCAATGAGGTTTCGGAGTGGGCTATTTAAGACTTCTCAACCCGGGAAGTCTTTTCCCCTGACGAGCCTGAGACACTCAGGCGAAACGCGCGTCGGGCTAGACAATTGGGAGATCATATCCACTCTGTCGAGATCTTAACTGACCTAGGACTTACCTCGGGTGAGACCTTCACCCGCCCCACTGGACCGTACAGTTGGGCTTCTACTACCTAACACCTATATGGATTCCCCTTTTGGGACTTTCCGTCAGACGTTTATTGTACTTATCACCCGGACGGGTTACTGGGTTCACCCTCTACTTGGCTCGATTATATTAGCCGGGATATTCAATTCTCTACATTCTAAACAGGCATAGATTGGGGGTTATAGAATACTGTAGTGTATTTTCTACATATCGTTTTCCCCTAGGAGGAGGGAACCCGGTCACTCTTAAACCTGCTTTATTTGTAAGGGGTCAGTGTTAATTCTGGGTTAATTACTCTACCCATCCTGGGGACCTTTATCTCCAGCAGCACAGCCAAATATAACACGGGAACTTGTTTGCATCTTGGACAGTGCTTCGCACTGACTCCACTAGCAACACCTTCTCGTCATTGTAGCCGTGCACAAAGTATTTGTTTTGTTACAGACGGACACCGTCACTTTCTGCAACAATTGGTATCGGCAGGCGTGTACTGTAACATTCTCTCCACTTTAGGCTCTCACAAGTGGGATCTCTCTCCACGAGCATTGCTAATCTGTATACGGGAATCTGTTTGCATCTTAGGACAGTGACTAACATACTGATCCCACTAGCAACACCCCCCGATATATATACTTTAGCCCAGAGATGATTACAGGACTCTGAAACTTGCTACCTCTCATTAGGGGTCAGTATTAACTCAGTGACAATCGTTCTACCCATCGTGGGGATCTTTTTCTCCAGCAGCACAGCTAAACTTTACACGGGAACTTGTTTGCACCTTGGACAGTGCCCACTACGCACTGATTCCATTAGCAACACCTTCTCGTCATTATAGCTGTGCACTTAGCATTTGTCTTGTTACAGATGGACCCCGTTACTCTCTGCAACAATTGATACTGGCTAGCCGTGTAACAGCCTAACCACTTTAGGCTCTCACTAGGGGGATATATTTCTCCACGAGCATTACTAATCTGTACACGGGAATCTGTTTGCATCCTTTGGACAGTAACTGACATACTGATCCTACTAGCAACACCCCGGATATTTTAGCCTCGAGTTGATTACAGGACTGTGGGTCAGAGTACTACATATATCTCTGTACTCTGATAGGCGGTGGTTTACGGGTTAATCTAGACCTGATGTGCTCTCATCTGTATTGCGACTATTAACTATTTCTCCATACAGGCGGCCACTGTCATTATTTAGAGTTAGCGTCAGTGCTGGACAGTACAGATTAGTGTACTGTACATATACCTTTAGGGTTAGGTAGTGTTATTCTATTGTTATTATTTTTTTACTCAGGTGCCTAGCACCCCATTGTCTCCTATCTCCCCTTTCCCCCCCCCCCTTGTACATAAATCAGTTTATGTTACTTAATAAAGATATGACTTTTTAACTGTTTTTTCATGAACATATGGTGTATATTCCTATACACTACAGGACAGACTCCGTTCTCTTCTTGTTTTCCTCCTCACTACGTAGGGTTACCCCCTGTTCTGTCCTTTGGGACCAATTATTCGGCCACTCTCCTCTATATGTATACGGTATATAGGTTTTTTTCACCTGAATATTGGGAAAAGTCACATGTTTCTAGTTTCATGTTTTTAATGTTCATTTGTATAGGATATCCTTGTATTTGTAAACTGAAATCCTTTGTTGGCAATTCTGTTTTTATTCCTCCTATGTTTTGGATCAATATTTAAAGAAAATGTGTTATCGTGTAGACGAAAAGCTTAAATAATGAGTTTCTTTTTGCAGGCGATCTTACAAAGCTTCTCTTGGAGAAACTGCAGTTGCCTTTGATTTTGGCCCACCAACATCAGTTTCTAAGGCCTTTGGTCTAAAAAGCAAACAGGAAACTCTGGCTTACCCACTGTACATCCTTTATGAAAATGGAGAGACCTTCTTGCTGTACATGGACTTACAGAATAGGTAGGATATAATATTCTACAGATGTATGTGAAAGCCATTCTGGTCAGTGCTGTCCATTTTATTAGAGCATTTGTATAAATTAGACGCAGGGTTTTTTGTTATTAAATTAATAGAGAGAAGTTTAAACCGTAAGCGCCATAAATAATTTGCATTATTGTAAAACAATTTCTTCTGCTAAGCACAGACCACTAGGGCCATCAATCATGCAGCCCAAAACACTTTGTTTTGGTTTGTTCATATACATTTTGTTGTCATGAGTTGAAAGCCGTGTGCAGTCCATGGCTAAGCCAATGCTAAAATGCAGCCATGTTTACTGAATAGTAACTCTGGCTGTGTATAAACTGATAGCGGCTACATTATAGCTGCTATCTGTTTAAAGTGCAGTTCCTATGTGATTATTTGAACTGCTTTGTGTTGATAAACTACTTATCTCATGTTTTCTTGCTAATTTTTAAATTATGGATTACGATCTGCCTCATAGACCATAATAAGACTGATTGGAGTATCTGGTGGAATCTGCCTGCAGCCGGCATATTAAAAATATATGTGACTCATTTGATATAACTTATTTACCAATAAATTGTTTGCATTATCTATATAATGAAACAAAATTATGAATAGACAGCCCTTTCGTATAATAAAGGATATGCTGGAAATATGAAGATAAGTATTAATTTAAACACATGTTAACTGGTGGGATATTATCAAAAGTCTCTTATTTCTAGAAATATTTTTTGTTGGTAGACTAGATGCATATATTCTTTTTTTTTTTATAATAAGGCCATCTATCCATTTTCTATTCCAGTGCTACTAATGTTGGCAAACTGCTGGGCCCACTTCCTATGCATCCCGCGGCTGAAGATAACTATGGCTATGATGCCTGTGCTGTACTTTGCTTACCCTGTGTACCCAACATATTGGTCATTGCCACAGAATCAGGACTCCTCTACCACTGTCTGGTGCTGGAAGGGGAAGAAGATGATGATCAGATGGTATGAAAAAAAAAATCCCACCTAACTTAATCAGTTTGCTAATTTATTATTATTTTTTTTTTTACTTCCTAAACTGCAAATTGTGCTAAATAGCATTGTATTGGGGCTTACACTTTAAACAAATTATATTGATAAGAAGTTACATCAGTACTCTCTCTAAACTTCCTTGCAGTTGGAAAAGTCGTGGAATTCCAGCTCAGACCTGATCCCCTCACTGTATGTGTTTGAATGTGTTGAACTAGAGTTGGCATTGAAGCTTCCAACAAATCAGGAGGAGTCAACTGAATCAGACTTTGCGTGTCCTATCAAACTACACAGAGGTAGATATTCTAATTATAACAGTTATAATCAATTTGTATAAACAGGCATAGAACACTGTATTGAAGGCCTTTCCAAAAAAAAAAACTTAAATGGTGAAACATACAAATGTGGAAAAATGTGGCGTTTGCACACTGTAGAGGAAATATGATGTACATTTTCATCCTAAAACAGATTTTTGGTATAATTAATTTAAAACACACACACATACTCTCACACGTGATTGGTGCATGTATCAAATGTTTTACTGCACCTATCCCATATTTACTTTTATGTTCTATTGGATAGTTTACATATTTGGCTCCGTAGTTTAATTTTTTATATTTGGGTTTTGCACTTGGTCTTTTAGAACTGCTTTTAAAAAAAAATAATATATATATATATATATATATATTAATATTAACATACTCTCTATTTCCATTTCTAGATGTTAGCTTATCCCAGTACCACTGCACTCACATGGCAGGTGTTCACAGTGTAGCACTGACCTGGCTTAGCAAACTGCAGAAATTTCTCAGTGGAGGTGAGTTTATTTATACCTGCTCTGCCACAGATGGGAACAAATGCCACAGTACCTCTTTTTAATCTGCTAAATGTAAAACTTTTTTCTTTCCTCTCCCCCTGCCCCCCAGGAGAGGAAGAAAGGGATAGTTTACAAGACCTGGCAGCAGAACAAAAGTCTCTCGTGGAGCATATTCTATGTACCAAGCCACTACCCTGCAGGTAATTGCAGATTAAACTCCATGCTGTCCACATTCTATTAAAGGTGCACTCTAAATACCTTACAAAAACTTTAGGTTAATTAAGTGGTTTTGGTGTTTAGATCATCTTCTGTTATCAGGGATGAACTAGACTATAACCTCTTTTCGGGACACTCATTTAGGTGTGGATCTGAAAAAATGACGGTACCCATAAATAAATTGAGGATACGGTTCTGGAGTGAAAGTAAAAACTGTATTTGGTAAATGCTTAACTTTTTATTTATTTAATATTTTTGCAGTGCATACGGTAAGGTATCCCAACGGCAGTCCTCTGGCTTCTTATCTTGCTTAACAAACAGTGTATTAGAGTAACATGCACTATTTTATAGTATAAGAAACACGCTTAAGGTTGCATATTGTTGGAAACATTATCAAAGTAGGTCAGTCAAGCTTTGTTTGTAAGGGTAGTTTAAACATGGTAGATGATGTGTAGTTAGGGGTGGGGGGGAGTTGCAGGGTACCTGCCCTATTGTATATGCCACTGTGCCTCTCAGAGCTGGGAGGTCGTCCACCCTGCCCGTCGGTCAGCGGGCCGCATGGCTCAGAGTGTGCCGCTTGTTGGCTTCGGTCAAGCTTCTGCCCTCGGTAGTTGCTCGGTGCAGAGGTAGGTAAGGCTTTAGCTGGGTTTTGTCTTGAGTTTAATAAGGCTGAAAGTAGCTTAACTTTTAAGCTTCTATGGTCCTAGTGAAAATGACCAACCTTTATGGTGGAAACACCAAATTTGAACAAGAAAAAAGGAACAAATATTATACCACTAGAGAATGAAAATTTAATTATTTACACATTTGAGATTCCACCTTAACAAAGTGTTTGTGTTCAAAGTAACTCAACAAAAAATTGTGCAAATGTAAATCTGCAATCCTATGTGTGCACTTTTATTTTTCTATACAACCCTGAAATACTCAGCGTTTTGAAACATTTGTGCAGGTACACTTTTCCTGGCACTATAGTTACCTACAGGGATCCCCTTCTTTGCACCCCCAAGTGCCCCACACGCATTAGGATTCCCTATAGAAAAGCATTGTTTCAATGCTTTCCTATGGGCATTTGATTGACGCTGTATGTCCTTGTGCACAGTGTGAGGACGTCCAGCGTCATTTAGGTGACTTTTGGTCGCCTAACCACCCGAAAGTCCCTCTAGTGGCTGTCTGGTAGACAGCTACTAGAGGTGAAGTTAAGCCTGATAGGTAATTATTGCAGTTCCTCAGAAACTGCAGTAATTACCACTGTAGGGTTAAGGAACATGGGACATTGCACTCAGACCATTTCAATGAGCTGAAGTGGTCTGGGTGTCTATAGTGTCCCTTTAGCAAGTCTTACCCTGATAACTTTTTAAAGTTAAAGGAACACTCTGGGTACCATTATACCTTCATCAGATTTAAGTTATGATGCGAGGAGATCCCCAGATTTCACCTTATCTCAAGAGGTTACTGTTAAAATGAATGGTTTAACGCCAAAGTCCTGGATCTGTCACCCAGTTACTCTGCCCTGCTATTTCCACTGCAACCTGAGGTTTGAATCTGGTTGGAAGTTGCTGATAAGTTGAATTCAGCTGATGCTTTTAGCCATTTCTTAGCTCCCTATTCCCAAAAAGGCGTGAGAAAAATACGTTATATGTTACTCATGCCATTTGAATAAAAGTGAAAGGGAGCCGCTGAAAGCATCAGCTGATGCTTTCAGCTCATCAGTGACTGCTAGTCCAATGCTTCCTTATTCAAGTTCTAGGACAGTGGTGAAAATGGTTTGGCAGAACAATCAGGCAACAGATTCATGGCTTAAGGGTACCTCCTTGAACCATAACCACTTAATTCTGATGAAGTTATGTTACCTGGAGTATTCCTTTTACAGGTAGACTATAGTCACACCCAAACCATTTCATCCAAGTGAAACATTGCAGTTTTAGTTACTAGACAGCCACTAGAGACTCTTAACACTGTACTGACAGAATAAAACTCGTGACGCGAAAGCCCCATTGGAAAGTATTCCTTGTTTTCATATGGGAAAGTTTACACCCGTGTGTCACTTGCCATGCATGTGGTGCCAGATGCTCCTGTATGAGGAGCATTGAATTGGACATCAAAAGAGGAGGCTGTGCCGAGGGAGCCTTGGTGCTGGAAAAAATTAAGTAACATAGAAACATAGAATGTGACGGCAGATAAGAACCATTCGGCCCATCTAGTTGCTGAAAAAACAGTAGCGACAGGAACACTATAGCATTAGGAATACAGATTTGTATTCAGAATGCTATAGTGTTCTTTTCAAATTTTGTCACCCCAAGCACCATGACTACTTTAGTGTTTTGAAGTGGTCACAGTGCCTGGAGTCTGTATGTGTGGTGTTTAGCTTTGAAATGCTGCATATAAGTTTAACTCCTTTGCTGCTAGAGACCACCCCTGGTAGTGTCATTGGGCATCATTAGCCAGCCTAAAGAAGAGTTCTGTGGTGGCTAATGTCAATTCTGTGCATATTACTATGCGCATAATGACATCTGGTTTCTGCAGAGCTCCAGAAGCCAAATGTCAGTCACACCATCTATTTATGGGCGGAGGGCATAAGCTGACTGCTCTCAGTCAATTAATGGCTAATGAGATCAACTTCTGACTTCTGCAGCTTTACAGGAGCCGAAGGTCATCACTGGCCACTGGAGGACAGTTGTCGCTTGGTGGGGACCCAGATAAGAGGGAAAACTGTTCGCCCTATTACTAGAAAATGGTGCCAGGGCATCATAACCACTGTAGAGGTATATTTGTATATATATTTCTATTATTTGAATGCTACGATATATATATATATATATACATTATTTATGATCTAATTTACATATATTTAGCCAGCCTGTTTCCATACTGTTTGGTCTCAGAAGGATGACTACTCTGGGTCCCTAGCTGCAGCAGCTGCTCGCTACGCATGATGGGAGTCTGGTGCTGGTCCAGGCCTCTCTGCCTTTAGATGCGGCTCTCTGTATGCTGGGATGAAGTGCTGTGTACTCACTTCCTCCCTGCACTGTGACCAAACTGCAGCTCTATTAGGTGCCTGGTTTGGTGTGCTGTTCAGAGATGCACAATGTGTGACCCCTAAGCTTGTGGCCCTGATGCATCTGCATTAAACATGTTTGGATAATTATGGTAACAATATAGCTAAATATTTTTTTTGTAGAGAGTTTATTATGTTAACTGGATAGGTTTTACAGTTCTATCATGTATAGCATTTCTTAATATTTTTGTTTTGTTGTCCAGTCACTTAACAGATTTTTTTTTTTTTTTTTCTGTTTTTGTTTTGTTTAAATTCAGAGAACCTTCTCCAATTCAAGGATTTTGGATTATATCTGACTTTTCGCTTGGAACATCAATGATCTGCATAACATGTGGCTTTGAATGCATCACTAGACCACTGCTGTATGTATATCTTTTAGTAATATTGATGGGTGTGGGATAAACGTATATTGGTATACATTTCATATAAAGTTTGAATTGGGAATATGTTATTGAATTAAGTCACACTTAAGTGTGTGTGCGTGTATACTTCTAGATCCTCTCATCATAATTTTCCCATAAATTGTGAATTGTGTGGAATGAGAAAATGAAAGGTTTGAAATGAAACTCTTTGACTCTTGAAAACTGTTAAAAGAATAGCTCTGTATAATTATAAAATAGGTGTGTGGATGCGCGCGCATGTATGTATGTGTATATAATTTTGTATGTGTATATATAATAAAATAAAAGCCAGTTTGGGTCTTACAAACCTAGTCATTAAGTTCCATCTTTGCATGTTTCAGTTGGGGAGTTCTTGGTTTGTTTTTCCTCCTCCCTCCCTTTTAGAAACTTGTAATAAAATCTTTTTTTTTTTTTTCTTCTCTTCCAGTACAAATGCCCATCCACCATCTCCCCCACTTCTCCACTCTCAGGTTGGCAGTAGTGCCACAACGTCCATGCCATGTTCTGCAGCAGATGCCAGGGAGTCCTTTGAAATTCACATTCAAGGCATTTTGAGCCGTAAAGCTACAAACCCATTGCTTCTAAAGTAAGTACAATGTATACATGAAACTTGTATTTGTTTTTGGCATAAGGGCACAAGAAATAATAGAACAGTATATATTTTTCTATCATAATTTATTAGGGCTCTATATTAGTGTGTGTGGGTAGTAATCTGCTATTTGAGTAATGTCTTTTGTTAGATAGTTGTATATTTATTTGTAATGTGTATTAAGGGAATTTGCATGCAATCTTTGTAGCTCCTCAAATAAAGACAAATCTCCTTCACCTGAGGAATGTCTCCAGCTGGTGAGCAGAGCTACCCAAGTGTTTCGGGAAGAATATGCACTGAAACAAGATCTAGCCAAGGAAGAGATACAAAGACGGTAATGATCCTTTTTGTTCTGTTATTGTACATATTTTGTTTGTGCATATTTTGAATCTGGCTCTCTTCTCTGGGTAATGTATTTGTTTATCATTTTTGTTTTCCCTCAGGCACGTAACATACCCCATTAAATACAGCAGCCTGATTTAACTGCTTTGTAACATCGTCCTAAGCAAATAATCAGATAATGATTGTTCAAAGTGTCATATTTATCTTGTTTTTAATTAACCTAATGTGGCCCTAGACTTAATCTTTTTGGATAAGCTTTTCAAATGATTTAATATTGTGATATATTTATACATTAAATTTTTGTATATGTTAGGATTTTGAATTTTTTTTTTTTTTAAGTTTATCAAAAAATATTAAATAATTTGAAGATTATGCAAATATATTACCTTGAGGGTGTAGAATAAAATACTATCACACTAGCAGTAGTTCCTATGCATTTCCATAAGACGTTGACTAGTAATAAAATCATATCAATTAGATGTTTGTGTAGACCTAGACCAGAGTAAATTAACTTATTTTTGGAGTAACATACATCAGTGCACTATAAACGTTTTAAAATGTATTTTTTTACTCTCTCTTTTTTTATTTTTTTATTTTAGAGTGAAGATGTTGATGGTGCAAAAAGAGAAACAACTTAAAGATCTGTGGTACTGTAAAGAGGAAAGGTAATTTTATTTATTTTTTATTTGATTTGTTATTCGTGTTAAAAATATTGGTAATTCATTAGTAGTGGCAGTTTGTTGTTATGGCATAAGACAGTGATCGCTAAAAGTTGACTACATTTGTCAAGATTCTCAGCTGGGAATCTGATGTGCCAACATTAAACAATGTCTTGTAAATTAAGTCAGTTTTTCTTCTGCGGTGTCCAGTTATTTTACCATAGAATATATCATATTATAATTGGTGCTTATTACGTAGCAAATGTGTCCTTAATACAACCTAGTGGCAACACTTTGGTAAGAACTAGAGGGAAAGGACAGTGACAATGGCTGATCTTGACAGGCACAATCTGTATTGTAGGCACTATTAAGATGAATGCATTATATTGAATGCCTCCTTGAGTTTGGATACATATCACTATGTCAGAGCTTTTTGATGAATTGTACCCACCTGGGTAGTACACTATACAATTTATATAGTGTCAACATATTTCGCAGAGCTGTAAAATAGGTAATCAAGACAAACAATTTTGTCAATTTTATTAGAACCAGGAACTACACAGCAACGTTTCAACCCCTTAGGACCTTTGTAAAGTGCCTGGATTATTTTCTACAATTAATAATTTTACATTTGGTCCATTCTGGTACTGGGACTTGTCCATTGGAGCACCCTGGATTCCTTGATGAAGGGTTCAGTGCACTTCCACTATTTCTTTAAAACAATTTTTCAAAACATGTTTGACATATGGGAACAGTAGGTTACGATGCCCTTCAAATTCCATTGAGTTTAATGGATTGAAAACTTGCTCTTTTTGTGCTTGATCACTGGGTAACTCGTGCAAAAGAACACTTTTTAATGTTTCCAATATTTATAATTACAATTGCACAAAATATATTGGGGAAGGAGGGAGTCTCACACTGACATTATATGTAAAAATACTTGTGTTCTGATATTTGTGCATGAGGTACAGTTAATAAAATATATTTTGAACATGTTTAAGAAAATAAATAAAATAGTATTATAACAATTACCTTTTTGGTGCAAATTTTCCTGTTGCCCACTTTGAAGAGTATGAATGCATATGAATTTTGTGGTTATCTTGTATGAAACTGACATTTTATACTAACTGCTTACTTTCTGCTTCTAGGAAAAGACTTAAAGATATGGCTGAACGTCTTGCTGAGAAGTTTGAAGAAGCCAAGGAGAAACAAGATGATTTACTTAATAGGTTGGTGGACTAATGGTTATATTGCAAACCTGCAGCAAGCTTAACCCCTTAAGGACACATGACGTGTCTGACACGTCATGATTCCCTTTTATTCCAGAAGTTTGGTCCTTAAGGGGTTAAAGGGACACTGGAGTCACCGGAACAACTGCAGCTTGATGTAATTGTTCTGGTGAGCATAGTCAGTCCCTAATAAACACTACCTTTTTCATAAAAGCCTAGGGACACCTTTAGTGACCACTTCTAAGATGACCACTGGAGGTGCTTCCGGGGGCAGACGTTAAGTATCTCCCTGCTCTGCGTGTAAAAAATAAATCGGTTTATAAACATACAGTACATATGATAATGCAGTGTACAACATGGTTGTATTTTTATTTTATTTGTAAGAAGATGCAATCATAAGTAGGATATTTATATATATATATATATATATATATATACATATATTTTTTTTTTCCCTTTTGTTAAATAGATTTAAAAAGGTATTGCATACTTTCCACACTCAACTCCCAGTGTTGTCCGACAGTGAGCGAGATACAAAGAAAGAATTGCAGTCCACTAATGAACAGCTGCAGTACTTGAGCAATGCTATTAAACAGGTATTTGGTTTGTTCAAATCTAATGTTATGCATGACTTAATTTGATCTTGTTTCAATTCCCTGGTACACAGTGCATGCATTATCAAGATTTGTCTGTTCTTCTCAAACAGGTCAAGATGAAAATGTCTTATCAGGAGAAACAGATGGAAAATAAGAATAGCCCAAGGAAATCCAGCTTTGCTCTTAATGAAAGTCAAAGAAAAAATATTCAGTCTGTGCTAAAAGAAGAGTAAGTAATGTGTTCACCCAGTTTTTACAAACGGTTTACTTATGGTGCAGCATTTGATTGGCACAGCATGGCATTTTGCCATGCATGTGCACTAGCCTCACTGTTTCTCTATGGGGAACACTGGATTTGAGAGAGCAGCAGAAAGTAGATGGCGAGGGCTGAAAGGCAAGTTAAGGCAAACACTCACAGGCACAGTGGGGAGGGACGTAGGTAGATTTTAACGATAGTGTTAGGAATACATGTTTGTATTCCTAACGCTATAATTTTCCTTTAATTCCATAATCTGTATTTTACTCTAACTGTTCTTGGAGGATGAAATGCCTTTGAAGATGTCTGTGCCAGCTGGACACCAATTCAGATAAGGATAGCTTCCCTGGGCATCTGCACTTCAAATGTTAATGTCACATTCCTTGAAGGTGATAAAGGTGCTTTTAAAACAAACCTTGACTACATAATCTAGAATTATTTATTAACTCAATTATATGATTTTATGGCTGACCCAGAAAAAAGTACTTTAAAAGTAAAACTATTTCATTGGTTTTTAAAGCAAGGAAGTGTGCTGTCAGTTTCAATCCTGGTCCTTGGTTTCCAAATGAGATGCAAAAGTTGCTCTCATCAGAAAAGAGGACTTTGGACCACTGAGCAACAGACCAGGTCTGTTTTTCTTTAGCCCAGGTAAGACGCTTCTGGCGTTTTGTTGTTCAGGAGCGGCTTGACAAGAGGAATACGACATCTGAAGCCCATGTCCAGGATCCGTCTGTGTGTGGTGGCTCTTGATGCACTAACTCCAGCCTCAATCCACTCCTTGTGAAAGACCCCAACATTTTTGAATGGCCTTTTCCTGACAATCCTCTCCAGGCTGCGGTCATCCCTGCTGCTTGTGCACCTTTTTCTTCCACCCATTTCCTTTCCACATAACTTTCTATTAATGTGCTTTGATACAGCACTTTGGGAACATCCAACTTCCTTCGCAATTACCTTTTGCAGATTTCCCTCCTTATGGAGGCTGTCAATTATGGTTCTCTGCACAACTGTCAGGTCAACAGTCTTCCCCCATGATTGTGATTCCTACTGAACCAGGCTGATAGACCATTTAAAGGATCAGAAACCCTTTGCAGGTGTTATGGCTTACTTAACTGATTAAAGTTGGACACTGTGAGCCTAGAATATTGCACCTTTTCACAATATTCTAATTTACTGAGATTGTTGATTTGGGGTTTTCATGAACTGTAAGCCAAAATCATCGCACTTATGACAAATCACGGCTTGAACTATCTTGCTTTGCATGTAATGTGTCTATCTCAAATATTAGTTTCCCCTTTTACGTTGCATTACTGAAATAAATGAACTTTTGCACGATATTCTAATTTTTCGAGCATCACCTGTAGTTTCCAAGTCCAGTTTCTTTAAATATTTGGTTTTCTGTGCAAAGGTATTTGCCTAAATATCAGGGGGTTGTGCCCAGATGGACTTTTAACAAAGATCCCCTGACCAGCAAACATCTAATAGAATCTCTCAGCTAATATAGGTTCCACCATAATTTTTTTTTTTTTTTTATGGTTGACCTCCTCAGCATACACTCATGTAAGATGTTGAGTAAATTAAAAACACCCACACTCCAGATAATTTATAGGGCAAGTAACATGCAAAAACAGTTCTTCTTTATGGTTTTAGATTATTTTCTCCAAGTGTATTAGCTGGCACACCTCTTAATCCCTTCTCACCATCCATTTCACGTGCAGGAAAACTGTGCATCTGGCATCATGTAAAAGGGAATCCTTGTTCAGATGCCTGCATATGTTTTGTAAGGTGAAAAAAATACTTTATGACTTTAGAATCCTCTTCACAAGAACCAAGATTAATTCAATAATTTTTCCAACCTGAATTGCTTCCGTTCTATTGTAACAGATTTTTTTTCTTCTCTTTGTAGGGGTGAAAATATTCAAGCAATGGTGAAGCAGATAAATGACATCCGAAACTATGTGAATTTCTAATCAAGAAATGCAGGACATTGTTTACACATTATTATTGCATCAGACGATGTTTATTGAAGACACCATTTCGCCAATGCGGCCATAACCAACAGGAAATATGGACTAACAAATGACTGTTGTATATAAAAAGACAGATCTGGATATGATTTGGAAAACTAGTTCTTCTGAGCTTAAAATAACATTTATGTAAAAATGCATATTGGTCACTTGATTTTGTAAAAGGAAACATGCAATTGTATTCTTGTTTTTATTAATGGGACTGTCCAATTTAATTGTCCATAAAACCAAGATTCTAAATATTACACTATTTTTTTTTAGTTTGTAGCTAGAACAACTATTTTGTTGAGTAAATGTATTCTTAGACAGGCTTGAATAGAACAACTCTTACTGCGGTAAGACTATACAGCTGGGAAGGAAACCTGAGGAAGAAAGAATTTGTCCCTAGCTGTTTTACATAGAGTACAATTTCACTTTGCTATGGGACATAATTTAACTAGTCATTTTTCACCTGTCTCTCCTACTTCATGTATTGGGCATCACTGACTGCACATTCTTCCGAGAATCAAATTGGCATTACCTTATTTGCTGTGGTTTCCTTTTGTGGCTGTTTCACAATGGGTTAATCCTCCTTGCAAACAGAGTGGCTGCGAGCTCTACAATAATCATTCAATAATTTTTTTTTTTTTATTATACACATATCAAACACCATTATCATATTATAAACCATACTACAAATAAGCTACATGTGCAAAATATAATTACATACCCCTTTGTAAACTGACTTCTCCTTGACAAGAAATTGTCAACAGCAAACCAAAAAGATCAGGAGTGCATGTGCAGAGGGGGGTTCAGGTATGACACTGTAGGAACAAATTTCAACGCAATGTAGTATAAGCTATATCTCACTCAATAGCATTGATTACAAATCGGGTATTAAATAAATATTGAAGATTCTTGGTCCTCCCTGTTATACGATTTACTCTTTCTTTAAACCAGTGTAAATATTTTATGAAATATAAATTGACCAAACATACCTCTTATTCGCATGGCAATAAATGTTGGGCTCTGCTAGAAAAAGTGCTGAAGGAACATCAGTAAGCATTTATTGAGTAATACAGACAACCATGGTAGCACAGTTCTTGACACAGGAAAGATAGTGGAAGTATTCCAGCAGCACTACGCCATATTATAATACCTATCCCCAGATTATTTTTTAACCCACAAGACCTCTTGGCATACTTGGAATCTAATTTCCCATACATACATCTAATCTTTTGGACCAATCATTCACACATAATGAACTGATGACTGCTATAATAAAAATATAAAATCACTACCAGACCAAGAAGGATATACCAACCAGCACTATACGATTTATGCCTCAGTACATTCTTGCGTGTGGCTTTCAATTCTGTCTCTAGCACATTTCTATTCTCACAATCCTCATTAGAAGCCATCATAACACTGATTTCTAAACTGGGAAAGGATCATAGCAAATGCAGTAATCCCCGCTCTATAAACCTGATCTATAATGATATAAAAATACATGCAAAAGTGTTGGCAAACAGTCTGCAACCACTACTGCCCAATCTTATAAATCAGGGTTTGCTCCTCATAGAGAAGCAAAAGAGAACTCATTCTGGGCCATCAATATCATACACAGGGCCAAGACGTGGGACTTCAACTCTGCTGATAGCAAGTATTACCTGTGCACATTCTGGCCGCCTCCCTTCTCTCAGACAGAAGCCGACTCATTCTTTAGACAGGAAAAAAAAATAAAGATAGCTTTAACCCTTTCTAAACCCAAATCAGGAGGGGCAGTGGGTATGCCTGACACATCAATACGATGTGGCAAAAGTCCTGACCAGACTTCTAGAGGACAGATTCCTCCACCAATAAGAGCTGGGCACAATTGGTGGAGGAATTGGTCCTCTAGGTGGTCTTTGCCACATTGAACCCTCTTCCATGTCAAAATGCACCCTTACATGACTTCTGCCCTCACCCACATCCATTCATAACTACTGTGTTAACAATATGGAGATTGCATAAGCTATCCAAAGTCTTCTCACCCCTGGTGTAGTTCCTGTATCCCTTCTTGCACAACCCCCAATATACAGACACACTCTGTGCAACTCTGAGAACAGATATAGCATCATGCCAATACATTCCGGTATGATAGATTTTACATAACGGGCACCTTTATAACAGTGGAGAGCCTAGGTAGACTTACACCTGTGACCCTCGGAGACTTATCAATTCCACCAGCTATCAAACTTTGCTTGTGTGATGGTGGAAGTAGTAGAGTGCATACAAACACACCATTCGAACAACTTTGCCTCAAACCTCAACTGATACATAAGACCCTATAACAGTTATATGCTATTTTACAGACAGGTCCGGACTGGCCCACCGGGATACGGGGAATTTTCCCGGTGGGCTGTGGCACGTGGGGCAGGCGGGAAGCCCTAATGTTTTATTTAAATAATTTTTCCCTTCTGTCAGTCCAAGGGAATTCAGGAAGCAGGTGCTGGTGCGGCCGCATTTAGGCTGCTGACGGCGGGAGGGAGCACTGATTCTCTCTTCCTGATTCCCAGCACCTTCCTTAGCACTAATGCCCCGGCCCAGCATGGAAGCTCTGTCCCTGTTCAGAAGCACCACCTGTGCACGTAAGCTCCGGCTCCCACACTCAAGCAGTGGACCTCAAGTGTCAGTGATCTTGTGTGTCAGTGAGCAGAGGGAGGGGGTGATGATGGTGTGAAGGAGGGGTGGTATTGATGGAGGGAGGGGCGTATTGATGGAGTGAGAGGGTATTGATGGAGTGAGGAATGGGGATATTGATGGAGTGGAGGTACTGATGGAGTGAAGGAGGGAGTATTGATGGAGTGAGGGAGGGGACCTCGACCGCACACTGCAACAGTAGACTAGACTAAAATACATATCCTGGTCCATAGATCTTCGACAAATGTAGCTACACAGGAGTTGAATTACAAACTCTTATAGAGGTGGTATGGAACACCTGACTACCTCCACAGCCTGTTCCCCAATGTCTCTTCAGCATGCTGGAAATGTGGTAAGGAGAAGGGAACCTTTATCAGTAGCATCACACAAACCACGTTAATAACATCCTCAGCAGAAGCCTTATTGCACCACCCAACCAAGCAAATACACAACTACCACAGGTCTCTTGTGTGATTTCTCCTGAATACAGCAAAAGCTGTTACACCAGTGTGTTGCGGAACCCAGCACCACCTTTTTTGACAGATTGGATCAAAAAAGTAGAACAGATAAAAGTGATGGTGTACTTAACAGTATCCACTCTTATAAATCAGCAAAAACACAGACACATCTGGTTACCATGGACACTTTACTTGGGATCAAATCTCATAGACTTAGCGTCCAACTGGATGATTGTGTCATTCAGCAGATCATGCAACCTAACCTGGAATAATGTCAAAACGCACTGAAGTGGGAACTTTCCAGGTCTATTAATAATAATTTCAGGTGGGGTTGGGGATCCTGCAACGATGACTGTTATTACTTACTCTGACTTTTTCTGTTTTAATTTCAAGTACTTTTTACCCAGTTGACTACACTTAATTATGACACTCTGCCACTATTGTGATTTATGCCTCTTTGTTATGTCACTTATGTTTTTTTCATGTCGCAATATGGCAAATTCACAGTGTCTAAAATGCACAGTGTCTAAATCTAAAAAACAAACAAAAAAAACATATAAAATAAAAAGTAAAAAATAAAAAATACATTGACAGCACATATTAGCCAGAACACTTCATCCAACAAATTTCCTCTTCAATATATTTTCAAAAGCATATTGCAAGCATTATCCACAATTATGATGTATAGACTGTGTGTGAGTATGAGTTTGTGTATTGTGATGTATGGGTGTATGGCCTGTGGATAATGCACTTCCTTTTTTTGGTTTCCTACTTTCTGTCCTGCCTATTAGTTAGTGGAATGTTCTAGGGATTTGGAATGGCGGCTGAAGAAACCCTGTGTGACAAGGCAGCAACGTGAGCAACCGGTTATATATGTATTAATAAAGTGAGAACTTGGTTATACAGAAATAATTGACTGGTTTGTACAAGACATCAGGAACATAAACACATTTTACTAAACATGACATCACTTATATTTACCTACAGTAATTTGAATACAATTGTGGATGATAATAGAAAATATTAGGAATTAAAGGGACTCTCTGAGCACCAATACAACTTTAATACATTTGGCCTCATTAATATGTTGTATTTTTTGCATGCTTAAATCTTTACCATTATTCCACACACAAAAAATATTGCAGAATATTGCACCACAGATTTGCTTCGAATTTGTATTTGTGTCTGAAGTATTTTAATAGTTTGTTAAGTTGCTGTAAAGACTAATGGAAAATTAATTTACAGTAAGCAAAATATTATCCTTTAGCGGTAGTTCTCATAAGTGGATATTCACTTTTCTAGGACAGGTATCCTTTGTTTGGACATACGGAAAACCCCAAACAAACCCATCCATAATCACCAACTCTTTACTTTATAAGCACCTCTCTTTTAGTTTCAGTGGTGGAATGTACACCAAATCTGCATTTAAAATAATTGGTCTCCTACCGTAGATATATAGATTACTTGATTTTATATGGAATGGCTCTACTACCAGTCTGAAATCCTTTTGGGAAAGACTAAATATTAATGATTGGGGAATTGATTGAACCAGACAGTATAGTGTCACCACTATAATTGTTTTAGATTAAAAAATTAAATGTTGAACATAAGCTCAAAATGAAGTTTTTTTTTTTTTTAAATAATAATAATAAAAAAGGTGGATGCTAAAAATATGTCCTATATAGCAGTGGTCATTATACTCATTAGCTGAATAATAACCCTAAGGGACAATTTCAGATAATTAGGAGAAATTGTAATGAGTCTGTAAAGAAAAAGCAGGAATTTTAATAGAAATATCCCCCCCCCACCCTCCCACCCCCCCCAAAAAAAATACCCCAAAACATTGGTTATGGAAGCTTTTAATCAAATAGAAAAATATAGTTAAAATGAGAAAGGGAGACTAAAAATAATAGGAACGGTAATATGGATTCAATATCCTTGGCATTTAATTGTAATAATAATTTTAGAGATTAAATGTATTATACAGTGAGGGCAAAAAGTATTTGATCCCCTGCTGATTTTGAATGTTTGCGCACTGACAAAGAAATGATCAGTCTATAATTTTAATGGTAGTTGTATTTTAACAGTGAGAGACATAACAAAAAAATCCAGAAAACCGCATGTCAAAAAAGTTATAAATTGATTTGCATGTCAATTAGTGAAATAAGTATTTAATCCCTTATCAATCAGCAAGATTTCTGGCTCCCAGGTGTCTTTTATACAGGTAAGTGCTGAGATTAGTAGCACTCTCATAAAGGGGTGCGATTATTCGCAAGTGGAAGAAACACAAAATAACTGCCAGTTTCCCTCGGTCTGGTACTCCATGCAAGATCTCACCTTGTGGAGTTTCAATGATCATAAGAACGGTGAGGAACCAGCCCATAACTACACGGGAGGATCTTGTTAATGATCTCAAGGCAGCTGGGACCATAGTCACCAAGAAAACAATTGGTAACACACTACGCCGTGAAGGACTAAAATCCTGCAGCGCCCGCAAGGCCCCCCTGCTCAAGAAAGCACATGTACGGGCCAGTCTGAAGTTTTCCAATGAACATCTAAATGATTCAAAGGAGAACTGGGTGAAAGTGTTGCGGTCAAATGAGACCAAAACCAAGCTCTTTCGCATCAACTCAACTCGCCGTGTTTGGAGGAGGAAAAGGAATGCTGCCTATGACCCCAAGAACACCATCCCCACTGTCAAACATGGAGGTGGAAACATTATGTATTGGAGGTGTTTTTCAGCTAAGGGGACAGGACAAATGCACCATATCAAAGGGACGATGGACAGGCCATGTACCGTAAAATCCTGGATGAGAACCTCCTTTCCTCAGCCAGGGCATTAAAAATGGCTTGTGGATGGGTATTCCAGCATGACAATTAACCAAAACACACAGCCAATGCAACAAATCAGTGGCTCAAGAAGAAACACGTTAAGATCCTGGAGTGGCCTAGCCAGTCTCCAGACCTTGATCCCATAGAAAATCTGTGGAGGGAGCTGAAGGTTTGAGTTGCCAAACATCAGTCTCGAAACCTTAAAGACTTGGGAGAGGATCTGCAAAGAGGAGTGGCAGAAAATCCCTCCTGAGGTGGGTGCAAACCTGGTGGCCAACTACATGAAACATCTGACCTCCTGACCTCTGTGATTGTCAACAAGGGTTTTGCCACCAAGTCAAAGGGGTCAATATGCTCATTGATATGCAAATCAATGTATAACTTTTTTGACATGCATTTTTCTGGATTTTGTTTTGTTATTATGTCTCTCAATGTAAAAAAACACCTACCATTAAAATTCTATGCCTGTACATGTGCTTTCTTGAGCAACAGGACCTGGAGGGCGCTGCAGGATTTCAGTCCTTCACGACGTAGTGTATTACCAATTGTTTTCTTGGTGACTATGGTCCCAGCTTCCTTGAGATCATTGACAAGGTCATCCCGTGTAGTTATGGGCTGGTTCCTCACCGTTATGATCATTGAAACTCCACAAGGTGAGATTTTGCATAGAGCACCAGACAGAGGGAGACTGACGGTTATTTTGTGTTTCTTACATTTGCGAATAATCACACCACCTGTTGTCACCTTCTCACCAAGCTGCTTGGCAACTGTCTTGTAGCCCATTCCAGCCTTGTGTAGGTCTACAATCTTGTACCTGACATCCTTGGACAGCTCTTTGGTCTTGGCCATGATGGAGAGTTTGGAATCTGATTGATTGCTTCTGTGGACAGGTGTCTTTTATACAGGTGATGGGCTGAGATTAGGAGCACTCTCATTAAGAGAGTGCTCTAAGTATCAGCTCGTTATCTGTATAAAAGACACCTTGGGGGCCAGAAATCTTGCTGATTGATAGGGGATCAAAGGATAAATAGACGGATAGAGGAACTCTTAAGACTGCTGCCAGATAAGCCATTCATAACTAGGGGAGGTCACAATTTAAAAAGTAATTTTACATTAACCTATCCTTGTGAAGAACCACAACAATTTTTAACAGATAAAAATGGTTTTATTCCTGCAATAGGTGTGTGGGACGCAAATGCATTAAAAATAAAACCCTAAAATGTGTAAATAAATGTAAAACAAAGTTTTAAAAACAAAACATATAAATGTTAAAAATATAACAAATTTTAGATCAATGACTATTACATATTTTACTAGAAATGTAAGTGATCTTTTAATCTGCCCATGTGGTTTGCAATATGTTGGACGTACTATTTGTACACTTTATAAAAGAATTAGTAAACACGTTAACAATATAGTAAAGGGTTATGAACATAGTGTCTCTGCTCATTTCAAGAAACACCACAATAAGGATCCTAGAGGATTGTTTTTTCTTAATATTCAAACAGTTAAAATACCTTGCGTGAGGGAACAAATATCACATTTTAAGTATATGAAAGGAAGAGATGAAGTGGGTCCATAGATTTTAAAACATTGGAGCCCTATGGACTCAACATAGAATTTGACTTATTTAAGCTTTATTCATCTGATGTTTTACCTCTAATATTTTTCAACAATATAATATTTAATATGTACGTTTTAAAACTATGCCTAGAATGGTTCTATAAACTGGTATTAAATAAAATAGTTTGAATACATTTTATTTACGTAATTGATTTAGTATTGATAGTATTTATGTAATTTACCTTGGTGACATTACTAACATTTACTTGCTATTTTAGTTTTATTCATTATTGAGTCTGCAACAATCGGCAGTTGTTGAATCTGCCTGTGTGTAAGTTTTGAGTGACTACCAATCACAGCATGTTCTTATCAAACTTGCCAGACAGAGCATGTCTATTAGTCAATGAATGTACATTGACAAGTGGAAATAAAAATTAAACCACAATGGTGATTCTATTCTTGATTAGCCAGTTTCCCCCCTGTGCACTGGGGGCAGTGTTTAAGATGACTGGGAGAAGTAGCCTCCAAGAAACTTAAAAAGATTAGAAATCCCCACCCCTTTTGCTATAAATTCCTGAAGACATCCAGATCAGTCAAACAAAAGAATACACACAACAAAAAAATACTACGAAACGATCAAAATTTATTCAATAAGGGAGGGTATGCTTGTACTACTGCTGATAAAAAAAATAAAAAAGAATTTACTGTAAATGGAATTTCTGTTTCCCCCTGTCTACAGCAGCAATACATTAGGGAGATAGCAAGAAACTCCCACATAGGTGGGAATTTTACAAGCTTCTGCTGAGGCCAAGAGGTATAGCCTGTAGTGTTTGATGAAATTATGAAATGAGGACCAGATGACAGCCTTGCAGGTGTCCTCTGGAGTGGACGTTGCTCTTTCCGCTCATGAAGTGTAGCTCTAGTAGAATGAGCCTCAACTTTGAAGGGAAGAACAGCACCTTGGGATGAATAAGCCAGTTGAATAGCCTCTGTAATCCATCTAGCAATGGAAGCCCTGGAGGCTTAAATATATTTAGAATTCCCTTTGTAATTAAGAAAAAAAGATCTGTTTCATGGCAATCTTGGACCCGACCTGACATCCATACAATGGAAACTAGCTCATTTTAATGAGGTGGGATTCTGACAGAAGTTGGCAATTAATCTTTTTGCATATGTTTAAAATGTAAAAAAAAATATATATTTTTTTAAATACACTTGTACAAGACAATTAAAAAGATGGTGTCATGGATATCCACAGCAGCAGAACTGGATTAACTCTAGCCCAGTGATGGCTAACCTTGACACCATAAATTGTTTCTGGACTACATTTCACATGCTGCTCAGCTAGCTTTTAGACTCTAGCTGAGCATCAAGGGGAATGTACTCCAGAAACTATTTATGGTGTCAAGGTTAGCCATCACTGCTCTAGCCCTTGCCAGCAAGACCAGGAAATTAACTAGTTAATTGACTAAGGTATGAAAAGGTCCCTCTTCCTTCAAAACCCCAGTCAAGTTAACACAGTGTTTCTCAACCTTTTACAGAGAAGTACTCCTGCAAGTCTAAAAAAAAACAAACAAACAAAAAAAACCCACAAACATTTTTATGTACCTCTGCATTGAGAAAGTAATTTTCTATTGATTAGGTTCCGAATAAAATTCCACCCCTAGTGTTCGTCCAGGCCCGGAATGCCAACAGGCTTGCTGTGCACAAGAGATACAGTAGCCTCATATGATCATTTTGGCCTTCAGCAAGATGTAGGCACATTGAGCACTGGGTCCATGCAGTGATCCACAACTGCTTCATATATCATCCATCAAGGTAAAAATCACACAACTACTGGAACATTAACGCTCATCCTTTCTTTTGCTAAGCAGCAGGTCACCAGGCAGTGGGAAACGATGCTCTATGTTAGAACCAAGACCTTCAAAGTCAGATTTGTGTACTTTGGGGTGGGGATGGCTTTCACAGATACAAGTTCCTTGTAAATCAGCAGAATAGAAAACGAAGCCCACTTATCCCATGTGATACTGCCTTGGAGGATAGCAGGGAAAACTATGCTACATATGAAATTAAATTTTCACATCTAATTGGACTGTTAATTTGTTTGAATTACCCAGTTTTCAAACCATTTTTTTCTTACATTAATCACAGTACTGTTGCTGCTCTGTAATAACATTTTATTAAATATCATTGACAGCATGCATTCCTATCAATTCCTTTACCAACACGTTGTACAGGAGTCAGTGTGAGGAGGACATATTTCCAATTCTGCACTAACTTTGCTCTGTCCGCATCTCAACCATTTCTTACTTTTGTCTAAGAATAAAGTATTCAAAGCTACAGTAAATTTATCTGTTAGCATTTCAGTGTAGTGGTGGCCATCTTGGAACTGCCTACATTTTCCAACGCTCAGAGGTGGTTAAGGATTTAAATAATAATAAAAAATAAAAAAAAAGGCCACTGAAAGCATGTGATGTCAGCATCCATTCAAATTGTATGATTTGCAGAATATTTCCCTGGCCTTTTCTGCAGAAAACAGTTGTCAATACAAACGTGTTATTATAAATTATTTTGGAATGGAATTAAAATTAATTTCTAAAATGTTATTGTCAACAGCCCGAATGCACAAAAATGCTGAAAATATAAACCATTCCAAAAACATAAATTAGCTATTTTTAGTATGCATATGAGGGACAAATTTAAAAATGGAATATGAGGAATTACCATAAACAATTGTAACCACATTCAGAATTATAGCATAAAGCTACCACAAGGCAAATACATGCCAAGTCAAGTATTTAGTGCTAAACCGATGTATTGACATTATTAATAAAATAATACTTTTTCCCCCCTCCAATATAGGCTGCAAACTAAGGAAATAGAAGTCTGATTACATCACGTACAAAATTAGATGAAACCAACTTTGACTCTTCAGCAGCTTTTTAATTACAAGTTCCTTGTAAGAGACATATCTGCAGTACAGTTTACAAACAATTATATCAGAATTCAGTGACCAGCAGTACTCTACACTCACAATTACACAGGGCACATGTTGCTAAGGAGCATCTTGTTTTCCCACTGTGTTCTTGTATCAAAACAGAGAAAAGTACCATTGCACCCATTACCTATTAACCAAATTTAGGGTCTAATTCCCATGAAATGCTTTGGTAACAGTTCAGCATAGTGAACTCTGGCTAATATGATTTGATTACACCGTTAACTGAAATGGGACAGGGAATTGGATGCCAGAAGCCTCTCACTATAGCTGGAAGATACATTTTATTGTTAGAGGTAATTAATCTATTAGCATACATGCCTTAGATAAACATTTTCGCCTTGGTTAAGAACTACCTTAAAATTTGTGTGCAATGAAGCTGGCCTGAGATGCTCAAGTCTGCAATTCATAGCAGACCCCCAGAGCATTACAAAGAGCACTTACCAAATGTTTTACTTTAACCCCTTAAGGACCAAACTTCTGGAATAAAAGGGGATCATGACGTGTCACACATGTCATGTGTCCTTAAGGGGTTAATACATAGGAGAAATATTTCTGCTACGCACCACTAGAAAAAAACCAATCAACATCTTGGTTTCATACTCGTTACGTGTTCTACAGTGTAATGTTGCAAGACTTCTAATAGGAGAATTATATATCTGACAGTCAATAACCATACAAACATGGTCGTCAAGTGTAAAAGCCCAGATTCAATTGACATTGAAACAAGCAGGTATACATAGTGGCAACGCTATGGCAATATATAGAGCTTCCTTTCCAATAACATATACTCATATTAAGTGTATTTTGTTTCCCCGCATTCAAAAAATGTTTATAATTCCCATATTCAGCTGTGTCATGAACACCTATCACCTCATCCAAACATTCAATAAGGACAAAACCATTTACAAAAGATGGTCTGGGAATATAAAAGTGTGTTATGGTTAAGCTGCTAATAGTCCTGGAGTCCAGAGACGCTGCAATACTCTGTTCCATTGACAAAGAGGAATGTACACTTCACCATTTTCAATGTCAATTTCGTATTAAATTTCACATTGTCAATGAGGATGGGGTCTGTAAGTGGCTGGGAAAGCCCTGCTTCTTGTCATACTGCTTTCAAACACATTTTGATCTTTGTTGCTTAGTGTCCCTAAGTGACTACTAAAAATCAATGAAAGAAAGACACGGCAAAACTACATTTTATACCAAGTACCAATCTGCAGCTTAAAGCACATGGTATATGGTCTGTAATGTGTAACTATGTAATGTGGTGCTATAGCCCTTTGCTTAATATGCCAACTAACATCTGCACTTGCATGCCCTGTATATAAACTGACTCAAATCCAAACAAACTGGCTACATGAAATGAACAGTGCAAAGTTATACACTACTGACAGAAATTATAGTTTACCATTACCATGTAATTTAGACTAGTTAAACATGCTAGAGTTTACAAAAAATATTACTGAATGCCACAGTCTAACCACCTCCACCTGCCAATGCTCTCCACTATCATGGTTTGTGTTCAGCATATTGTGTTTTTACACTAAGAGAACCTCATGCACTCCTCTCATTTCCCAAAGGGGATTTTTTTTCTTTTAGAATGGATTTTAAACATGAGAAATCTCAACTCCAAGGAAATAGTTGTGGAAAGTGTTTCAAGTTCAAGCAAGGGAAAGGTTAATTTTAACTATCCGAGCTACATAAGCTATAACTTTATCTGCAAGATTACGTAATACTAGGTTTTGTGTTACTTAAAGTGGAAGTTAATGCTGAATGTACAATTAGCTGGATCTGATTTCTGTATAATGCACGTTAGAAAACCAGATCCCCTTGTGAGATTTGTTGCACGATAATATATTTATATCCCAACAGAATGATTGTAATTTTTCTGTAGCTCACCATTAAGGAACAAGTGAGAGATTCCGATGCTTAGGAAACAATCTTTTGTGCAGTTTGTGAAGGTGTTTATCTAAATAGTCTGCATGATCTTTTTAGAGGAATAAGTTACAGCCTTCCCTGTGATTAAAAGTATTGCAAAAGATCCCAGATGCTGGCTACTAGGCACATGGAAATGTTAGAATTCTAGTGAGACAATCGCAGGATGTGAGCATTTTATAAATCATTTTGACATCTTAATATCTGTTATATCTAAAGAAGTTATTATTAAAAGTGCATGAGTTCTCTCTCCATTTTGCCTTTTATACTAATTTCAATCAACAAGGAAAAATCAGCACTATCATCCAGAATCCTCCATGATGGTTTAATGGATAAGTTTCCGTTAGTTTATTGACAGAACCAAAAACTTTAAAATATTAATACTTTTGAAGGGACAGAATTGGAAGGTTTCAAAAGCAATAACATTTAGTGATAGAGGAAGGACAAACTCTCCTGAAATGTATTACATGCATTACAACAAAGTTGCAAGTGTGAGATACTGGAATACCTCTATACACATTATAGAAATGGGCCTGCCCCAGTTATTATATTAGGTGTTATAAAATGGGCAAGACAAAACATTAGAATAATAAATATGTTTGCCAGGTAAACTGATTGACGGTTTAAGCTAAATGTTCAAGTTAGCATCTTCCTTTCAAACTGACTAGTTCTTGCCAGCTTAATTCATAGGTTTTTTTGTAAACAAAACAAGGACCAATTACATAGATTTTTTATTACTGGAGGCAAATCTCCATTTAGTTAACCACAGCAATGTGTCTCATTAGTGTTCCCAACAGAAATGTTTCTCTCTCCGGCCTGCCTATCTCCACAAAGAGGATTTTTTTCCCTTATAAAGTGTTCTCGTTGACTGCTCCCTTTCACATATTCACTGTCCTCTCCTCTTGGATAAGAGTTAAATAATTATTAATGTTACTAGAAAGTTGAGTTTTCTTTCTTTTAATAATAAAAAAAAAACCTCATGTTGCAGCCCCAAGTCCTCTATACAGAAACAGGGAGGGTCATGTCTCGGGAAGCTGGTTAATGTCAGTCAGTTTTGTATCATTTAGGATAGCTCGAATCGCCTCCAAAGACTCAGTCTGCCGAATGCGTTCCAACTGCACCTGGGAGATAACAGTAACCAAAAGGAAGAGTGAAAAATATTGCATGGAGCAACATAGGTTTAAAGAAAATAAAATAAAAACATAAATCATTTCACATTCATCACTAAAGTCCTAAATTAAGAAGACTATTAAGAAGAAATACCTTTCTTAAAGACTCTTGCTTCTACCTATTTACATACATAGTATTGTTAGGGCCAGGCATAGCAAAATACAGCATCCAATTTCCTAAGGATGATTTTTTGGCAGGTTTTTCAGAGAAAAAAAAAAATCTAATTTGTGTTTGTTCTGTCAAAGCACGTAGGTTTCTTCACTTCTACAGCATAAGAATTTTTGATTGCCTTTATTTTTTTTTGTAAATCTTTCTTTTATTATGGCACATGCGTTATGGGGTACAGAATAGAGAGAGGAGGCATTGTGGGGTAACAAAGCAATTACAACAGGAAGACACGTGGTGCGCTCCAAAGAAAGATTGCCATATTTTTGTTTTAAAGCGTCATATGAGTAACATAGGAATACAGGAGTGATAACAGTAGTGAGTCATGTTAATACAAGGAGGATACTTGATGAATAACAGTGCTAGTATAGTAGGCATATTTGTACAATCAGTAACCATCTGTTTGAATGCGCCCATGTTCGCAGCTTCTGGTCAGTCTTGGCTCTCAGGGTTGGACATACATAATATTATCGTGATAAAATTACAATGCTACTAATTGTCCCACCCAAAGACTTAGCAATATGTTACTAGGCTGATTACGGTAACTATGCTAGCCCAACTATGTCTTATCCAATCATGCTTGTTCGTTTAGCCTGTATGACACAATGCGATCTGCAGCTAATATGCTCTCTGTACTGCCGCCAGGTCTGAGCTGTACATGCTTGGTAGCGGAAGGCAGGGTAAAATGAAAACGAAAACGCTGGGGTTACATTCAATTTAGAGACATGTAAATAAGTGTGACCACGTTAGTCTGGCTAGCAACAGCAATACAGCAACATAGACAATAGCATACCATTCAGTAAATAGGGAGATGTAAGTGATAGCAGGCTTCTTTATATTGTCTCTCTCATTACCAATAAGGGATGGCAAATTATGTCTAACCAGTGCGTGAACTGGCAAGAGTCCTGGCAATGAGAGAAGGTATTATATGTCCACAATCCAGTCCCCTGTGGCCCATGCCGGTTCCCGACTTGCAGGATTTCGGTGCCAGCTCGCAGGTGTGTGTGCGGTGCGTGTCCGTTGCTGGGCCTCTGTAGCTCGCCGAATTGCAGGTGATGGTGAGCGTGCCTCCCTAGGCCTAGGCTGGTATGCTGGCCTGCGGTTTCTTGCCACAGTTTCATGTGTCGCTGGAGTCTGGGGTTATTGTGCCCCGGTTCCTCTGGCTGTCGCTGTGGGCGGGTGTTCCAGCACCATGTTCCCAGTGGTGGCTCCTCTGCGTCCGAGGGCCGCTTATCTTCGGCCTGAGGCCTGTGTAGGCGCTCGCGTCCAATGCCATTGGGCCCATCATCAGGTCCGTGGGCCCAGGGTTCCCCTGGGTGTATGGCAGGCTGTGGGGGGGATTCCCTCCCTGTGAGCGCCCAGCTCAGAAGAAGAGTGAGCGGGTCTCTCGGCATCGGTATCCACTGGTGTGGTGCTTGGAGTGCGTCAGATGCCAGGGGTATCACCGGGTATGAGGGCCTCTGCTTGGTGTTACCCTGTGTGCCGGAGTTAGTGATGTCCGCTAGTAGGCCTGTACTCAAAGTTGCATGTACTGCGCGCATGGTCCCCGCCATCTTGTGAGCGGTTCTCAGGTCGCATTTCTGCGGTTTCTTAGAGAGCTGTGAGGCCTTGCTTGACTCAGCTTGGACCGGGATCACCCTCCCGGTCCGGTGGGGGGGGGTACGGGACCGGGTCCGCGGGCTTTTCATGCTTGTCGGGCTCCTTCGGGCGGGATAGCGCTGCGGCGGCCGTCCGCTGCACTCACCACCAACATAGGTCCCGTCTGTTGCGACGGGCCCCATCCTCCGAGGGACTAAAACTTCAATAGCAAGCCTCTCCTCAGCTCAGGCAGCCCGGTTCCGTTGAGGGTCGCGGTAAGTTGCCGATGTTTCGTCCCAAAAGAGTATTTTACAGGCTATTTGTGACCCAGTTTGCAGGAGCTGAGCTGTCCTGCGACCGCTCAGCTCGGCGGCCCGGCCCCGCCCCCCTTTTGATTGCCTTTAGAACCCATCATTGCTTTTCACATTTAGAATACATGCTGCATTCTGTTTATCAAGCATGTCAAATTGCTGTATGAGGCTTTGGTGATAAATGGTCTGGGGATCTAAACCATTTATGCACCACAACCATTACTTCCTATGCTGTGTGATGAAAGCTCTTTTTAAGGTGAAGCATTTGATGTATTGGCTATTAAATGTAGATGGGAATACATATGTTTAAAACGTAAACAATTGCACCAGTTTTATAAGGTATTTACGGCTATGTAGTTTCCAGTAGGTAAGACAAAGCATTTCAGAGAAGCACAACGCCAGGAAAAAACAAACTAACAAAAAACAAAACCCAGGAGGGCAGAGCATTACATGCTTTATTAACCCCTTAAGGACACACGACATGTGTGACATATCATGATTACCTTTCATTCCAGAAGCTTGGTCCTTAAGGGGTTAAAGGGATTCTATAGTGCCAGGAATACAAAGCTGTATTCCTGGCACCATAGCTCCTTCTGCCGCCCCTCTCCCTTGCGCCGCGTCCCCAACCATTGAATCAATGCTTTCCTATGGGGGAAAAAAAAAATCAGGATGTCTTCATGCAGAGTGTGAGGACATCCAGCGTCAAGTACCGGACCAAAGGTCTGTTTCGATTCAGGAAGCCCTCTAGTAGCTGTCTGGGTCACTATACATAGCTCACTGCAATGAGTTAAAGTGCTCTGGGTACCTATAGTGTCCCTGTAAAATGTGTGTTTTTCTTTTTACAGTGTGTATCATGATTTTATGTGAATTTACCTGTAGGGTTTGGGACAGCTTTACAAAGTCCCTCTGCACTTGTTCACTCACATCCAGCTCTGTCTGCAGCCGCTGTGCCTTGTCCTTTTCTTCAAAAAATTGTTGTTCAAGACTTGTCTGAGGGAAAAAAAACAAACAAACGAACAATGGTCTTTAAAAAAATAATTGTAATATGCACAGACTGCATTATATTTGTTGGATGTCAATATCCGTTATAATTCCACACAGGTCTTGCTTGGAGTTTTAATTTAGTCTTTGAAAGTCTAAATTGTAGAACAGTTTCATGGAATCAAATAAAGTAGAATGAAAGTAATCTAAAATTTAAGTTGAGAAACACGTTTCAGATATATTATTGTACCCCCATTCTAAAAAATTCGTCTTCTTTTAGGATCTGTTCCATTAAAATATTTTATATCCGTAAAAATGACAATCTATATGTTCCTAATGAACAAAATTAACACATGTTAAAACATTTCCGAATTACAATTTATGACATGGAAATAGATTCATTTTTTTCTTCATCAACACACGTTCACTCACTTGAATTTTTATATCATTGTCATACAAAGAACCTGTTACTCTAACGTTCATTTAATCACATTTTCTAGAAATCCGTTCTGTACACTGAATGGTTCATCAGAAATGACTTATTTTGTTGTTTTTCTCACTTACAACTTGCTGCTGGGACTTTTAATGATTCATTATCCTTTTCTCGTTAGTCTTTACTATGCACTCAATTTTTTTTTCTTCCAAAAGTCTGCTCTTAAAGGAACACTTCAGCTCATAGAAGGTCTGGGTGCAGTGTCCCATCATCCTTCACCCAGGAAAGGTAATTATTGCCGTTTTTTTTTCAAAACTGCAATAATTACCATTATGGGTTAATGCCTTCTCTAGTGACTATATCAGACAGGCACCAGAGGGACTTCCAGATCGTTAGGCGACTTTTGGTTGCTTGATGCTGGACCTCCTCACTCCTTATGCATGAGGACTTCCCAGCGTCACCAGAATCCCAATAAGAAAGCAGTGAATAATTCTTTCCTATGGGTAAATCCTAATGCGAGCGTGGCCCAGAGGAGTGGAGGCGGACCTAAGCCAGCAGACATCGGCGCTGGACCCAGGTAAATGACAGAAGAGGAGGTGGAGTCTATAGGGAGCTATTGTTTTCCTGGCACTAGTTTCCCTTTAACCCTTGAATTCACTTTTTCACCAGAAATCTCAATGACTCATATCATCATTGAGCCTTTGTCTCATAGGAGATTTGTTAGCGGTCTGTGTGAGTCCATCTCACAAAAGACTTTGTTAAAGAAGCACTGTCACGCCGAAATGACCTTTCCCCAATCGCTTCTTCTCTCAGGATCTGTTCTTTTCTTCCTGTCTGATCTAGTTTTCTTTAAAACATAAGACAAAGTAGGAACTAGTTTGTCTTATGTATTTTTCCTACGTTTTACCAGCTTTGACCTATTTCCTGTGGTCTAAGAAATTTTCACACAATACTCATGGTTTCCTCCGTGTTCTCGCGATGCCTCCTTTCAGTATTCCAGACAGGGCTCTGGCAAAACTACTGAATTTCGTTCTAACATAATGAGTATAGTTTGTCCATTCGTGTTAGGACGACATTCGGTACTTTTAGGTCTGTTCAAAATTTCATTCAAGACTAGATCCCCTCCCCCAATAAAGGGGGAGGGGGGGGGGGGAGAGGACCTATTATCCCCCATCGGCCCCCACCCATGACCGGCGGGTGATGGCCCTAAATTACAATTGGGGAAGAGGACCTATTGTCCTCCTTCCCCATAAGCGACGGGTGGGAACTAAATGAAATAATCCCCCACCCCCCCCCACATCCATCCTTGCAAGTGCACTGTCTTTCCGTCATACTGGATTCTGGCCTCACCTTTATACCTCACATCCAGTATGTTGCCAAATCCTGTATATTCCAACTTAAAAACATAGCCTGCATCCGCCCCTTTCTTACGCAAGATGCTACCAAGGAGCTGGTCCATGCTTTAGTAATTTCACGCATGGATTATTGTAACCCTCTCCTAATTGGTCTTCCCAAAAGCTGTATTGCCCCGCTACAGTCTAATGAATGCTGCCACCAGACTGATTTTCCTCTCCAGTCGGTCCTCTCACACCTCACCCCTCTGCCACTCCTTACATTGGCTTCCTGTATCCTATAGGAGTCAATTCAAAGTGCTAACCCATACCTATAAAGCACTGAAATTCTAGCCCGTCTTGTATCTCTTCACAGATCCATAGGTATGCCCCTTCTGTTTCTCCACTCTGCCCGTGGCCAACTCACGCTTGCAGGACTTCTCGCGGGCGGCTCCCTTCCTATGGAATAGCCTGCCTACCGCCATCAGACTCTCCCCTAGTCTTGCATCTTTTAAGAAGTGCCTTAAAACCCATCTCTTTAGGAAAGCTTATGGCCTCCCAGAGTAACCTCTGCCTCACATACCTGTCTCTTGCTCTCTCCTGAAGGGCAGCACTTTACTCTCTCCTCCAGCTCTGCTTCACTCCCACATAATTTGATTGCTATTTCTTGTCCTAATGTGTTTTATACCCCACTTCCTATAGACTCTAAGCTCGTTTAAGCAGGGTCCTCTTCAACCTATGGTTTTCTTGTACTTGTCCTATTTATAGTTAAATCCCCCCTCTTATAATTCAAAAGATAGTTTACATTAAGAGGCTGGAAAATCTACCTGTTAGCAAACATACACGCATGTGGTCACTAATATATGCTACCCATAAAGGCTCACACTGTTCACAAATTAAATATTTACCTTGGCTGCTGTCTCTTTCTTAATCTGATCTTCTAGGGAATTCTTCAGTTCTGTGACAGTCCGAAGTTCTTGTAGCTTTTCTTTCAAAGTAGATTCCAACTATGTACCCGAAGAGAAGATTTATTACAATGCTTGAGCTTACATGCAAACAAAAAATATGCCAAAAAAATTCTTTAGACCAGTGAACAAAAAGTGACTGTATAAGCAAAAATTAGAAAAAAAAAAAAATTATATATATATATATACACAAACAAATGGAATTAATATCTCATATGCCTGGGGTGCAAATTGCTGGCATCAAATATATAAACTGATAAATGAAAAATCAAAATGCACTCACAAGATCTTGAAAAAGACCCGGCAGGGTCGAAACGTCGATTGATTTTTGTACACTTTTGATGACCAAATAAAGCACCAATTTGTCCACTAATACCAAGACCTGTGAGTGCATTTTGATTTTTCATTTATCAGTATATATATATATATATATATATATATATATATATATATATATATATATATATATATATATATATATATATATATATATATATATATATATATATATATAAATAAATAAATAAAATTACTGTATAGTTAATACAATGTTAAACAAAAATCTGCACACCAGTCAAGCCATAATACTAGCTTTTCCCACAGAAATCACACATTTCCAGTGATGTTACTACCGCAACGGATTCTGGGTAGGCATATGCAAAATAGTTCAACAAAGAATCACAAGGGGTTTTTAATAACAATCTACCCCCCCCCCCCCCCACCATAACTATTTTGGTTGTTGCTTCGCAAGTACCTCCAATCCTCAAAGCTAGCCAGTAACCAACCTCATGCTGATGATTTGCATTAACAATGAAACTGCTGCCCATGACTGGTTCACTGGCTTTGCATCTTTTTCTAAGTTGTGTTTCAAAAATGTTGTATACAGCAAACACAGACTCAAAGGAATCCATGTTTATAATGGAATGAGCCAAAAATGTGATTCTTTGTTAAACTAATTTGCATATACCCATCCAGAAAAGCAAGTCTTATGGCTTGACTGGTGTGCATATTTTTGTTTAACATTGTATTATATATATATCTATATATAGCGATCTCAGAGTAAAGAGATTATTGTTTTGGGAAGCAGTTTTAGTCAGGGAACTTGATATGTCCTAGAGATCTCTATCAAGAATATAATTTGAAAGCACAGATCTGAATTGGTTTGTATGTATAAGATACAATATTGATAAGGTTTTATTTATAATAATTACGTCTTCACATGTTATTGAATTGCTGGTGCTAGTTCACTTCTACACCCTTTCATCTTTTGCAAGCTCCTTCCTCTCGTCAGTGTACTCTATTGTTGGCGTCTTTTTACATTCTTGGCACTTTTCTAAGATATTGAGATACGTTACTTTTATTAGATCTAAGTAAATACACAATTTCCTTTGTGTAAGGGTACTTTCCTTCTGTTGTGAGAATTAGAACTTTTTGTTCATTGGCACTTTTATTATTTTGTTGCCATTATATTTGCTTGTATGTACCCTGCATTAGGATCAAGCTAATTATTTATTTACATGCTTTACAGAAGCATAGTCATTGTTTTTATAGCTTTTCAGATTAAATATTGCACTTTCTTAGTAAGTCCATTAGTGTATGTGTGTTATTTTACGGCGAGATCACTTGACTGAGCAATTCTATTAAGAAGATGCACAAGTATGCGCTTTTTTACTTCTTTTAAATACTATTTTTGAAACGGATTATGTAGCCTTTAGGGTGTACTTCCCTCTCATGATTTTTCATTTGTGTGTGTCAGCTGAGCCATTAAGATGTATTGCCTTCTTATGGTTTGTTCCTATGTGTCCATTGATTAATGTAAAATGCATTCAATTAATTATAGCAAAGGCTTTATGATTACAGATAAGTGTATCTAGTTATTAGTATACAATTGTTTTGCAATAAGGTTATGGTGGAGTTTTACTTCTGATTTTCTGAATAATTAACTCTTTATGAATTTTCCAGACTAATAAATTTCTCATGCTATGCATTAATGGACAGGTTTCTACTAAAATACTGGAGTTTTATTTTTTTTATTTATATTTTGCATTATTTGTACTCCCTTTTTAATGTTATGTATCACTGGATTGTATTTATAAGTATTATGTCTTTGTCTATGTATGTATTTGTCATGGGCAAGCTAGTTAGTCGCACCAATGCTTGTTATTTCTAAAATGTATGTATACTACAACAATCATGTTTTCACGGGACTTCATAATGAAATACGCATTGCATGCTGTGGTTTTAGCTTGACAAAGATCTCCTTGAAGTTGAAACGTTGCTATGGTCACTAGTTTCAATACTTTTGCCTGCAAGTGAGCCTTGGTGTGACCGAACCTTTTGATTTTCTGAGAAACACTACAAACGACTTGAAAATCTAAATATATAACCGTAAAAACTGTGCCCAATCCTTTAAAGTAAAACAAGACAAGTTTGTGTGGTCAACAAGACTGTGTGTCACTTTAAAAATAGTTCAAATAAGTCTATGCATTGTACTTCTAACATTGCTAGCAAATATTTAGGTGTTTCACCTACATGTGTTCCTGACTCTATAGTGTTAAAACCACCATTTAGGTGGCAAGCTCCCCCCTCCCCTTCACCCCCTTAGAAGGGATTAAAGCCTGCCTAATTCCAGCGCCACAAGGGTCCGCAGGCGCTCGTCCCGCCCCTGATCTGCCTTCTTGGTGATATTAAAATTTAAGATTTTTAGGCAATCCAATGCTTTCCCATAGGGAAATTGGCTGAAAACGTCGAGGAGGCAGGGGCAAACAGTTTTGGCCAATCAGCACCTCCTCATAGAGATGTATTGAATCAATGCATCTTTGTGAGGCAAATTCAGCATCTCCATGCAGAGCGTGGAGATGCTAAACGGCAGTGCTGCCTACTGTGCAGCACTGCCCCAGGAAACACTTCCAGTGGCCACTGGAGGTGTCCCTAGGGGGACATGTAAAATGTGCCTTTTCTCTGAAAAGAAAGTGTTTGCATGAAAATTCCTGAAGGGAACAATTATACTCACCTGGACAAATACATTAAGCTGCAGTTATTCTGGTTACTATCTTGTCTTTTTAAAGGAACACTTTAGTTTTTAGGAACATCTTTGTATTCCTAGGCTCCATCATGAAGGTTCATTGACTTACCTGATTCCGCACTGGATCGTGCTCCTAGTGCGCCGGCGGGGGGACCTAAAGCACATGTGCAGCTGGTGCACATTAGGTCTTCCCCAAAGCATGAAGATGTCCAGTGCCATTTCACAGAGTCAAAATCCATCAAACTGCAGTAAACAACTCTAGTGGCTGTCTGTTAGATGCAATCTTAACCAATCAATGTTAACATTGCAGTTTCTCTAAAACTGTAATGTTTTACATTGCAGGACTAAGGGGGACAAGAACACGGCACCCAGGCGACTTGAATGAGATTAGTACTTATAGTGTAATTTTAAAAGGGATTCTGTAATGTAATCTGTATTCCTTACACTATAGCTCCCTCTGCACCCCCAACCCCTTCACCCCCCTTTCAATACTCACCAGATTCTAGCGCTGATCTCCCTCGGCGCTCCGCCTCCTCCTATGTCATCTGATGGCAAGTTATCTTTGAATCTGTACAATTTCTACTTCTTGTTCCTACAAACTGTACATATTGAAAGCGTATAACTAC
Organism: Pelobates fuscus; assembly: GCF_036172605.1. NCBI lineage: Eukaryota > Metazoa > Chordata > Amphibia > Anura > Pelobatidae > Pelobates > Pelobates fuscus. The sequence continues at coordinate 281,293,398 of NC_086317.1, forward strand.
CTGAATTACTTGCCATTGGTGAATGATAGGTTTACTTTAAAAGTAGCCTAAACATGGTTTAAAAAACCAAAACCAAAACAAAATTGGAAAGTGTTATGTTTTACTAAATACCTGCTCTTTTTCTACTTTTATTCTGTCCAGTTCAGTTTTCAAACTTGAAATTGATGCTGTAAAATGAAAAATAGAGCAGATGAAGACAGGGTTGCCGACAGTAAACCTGACTTATGAGAACAGGTTACAAAACAAATCACCAAACAGACAAAACAACTACAGACAAGGATCTCAACAGAGAAATTGCCAATAATCACTATGGTTTAGTGAAGGTGGATTTCCCATGCATTACTCAGCAATAAGGAATAATTTTAATGAAACATTAACTGATTGCCATTAGGTATTGCCATTTCTGGGCATTCTGTAATTGTATTTTCATTTGCTCAGAGAAGTAACCAGGAACTGCTGCCAGACAAAAGATCTGAAATGTCAATTCTTCAATAAAAGAACAGTGGCAAACATCTGCCCCCTGACAATTGTTGTTGGATTGTGACTTCTATAAGAAAGTCTGCCACAGCTCACAGAAAATTATGATAACTGACATTTCAAGACACTGCCTTCAAAAACCTCTTCCAAACATTCCAGAAGAGTTTTGTTTTCATATTAAACACTTAAATAATCTATGCCTCATATAGACCCTGCTTATATGCTGTGTTGGACAATTTGGATAAAATCATTTCCTGTACTCTGGAGCTACTTGGTAAATCACATGTCCTGACTGGCTGCTAACATCGCACATTCAATAAAGCTTTCTTTTTTTTTATATTATTCATTATCTGTCATTGAAAGTTTCAAAATTGTGATGAAACATTTGACATTAATAATTTCAGCTAAATTTACTATCACTTGCTTACATGAGAATGGCTTATATGGATTATTAAAAAAAAAAAAAATATATATATATATATATATATATATATATATATTTATTAGATGGACTATTTAAAAACTATCTTTGCATCCTAGAAATGTCATCCAAGTTGCCACAAAATGTGTTGCCTAACCAATTTAATTTTGGGGGAATGGGTGGGGAGAGGATGAATCAACTCAATAATGAAGTAAAATATGTATAAAGTACAGGAATTACTTTTCTAATATTAACATAAGACTGTTGGATTGTTAAGCATGTTTCTACATAAAAATGGATTCCAGAGTAAACACCTAAAAACGGAGTACGGAATTCAATTCTACGGTTCCCAAAATGACTGCTTCAAATGTAGTACTTTCCTCCTATATATAGATAGCTCCTCTGGTATTATTCACCTTTGCCACATTGGAAGTCAAGGTAGTTTTGCTAGTGTTTTCTATTAGGACGCAGTGACACACAATCTCTAGCAAATTGCGAGTTACTTAGTGGGTTTAACAGACACACATGCCAGCACATAAACTGCTCCTACCTTCTAAGATGTCTGTAAATTGATCAGTGAGAAAAAGAAGGAAAGAAAAGAAGATAAGAAAACAGAACCACATAAAGAATGGAAGGGTTTAAAATAAAGAGCTCTCATGAAAAACATTTTCCTGCTGAGAATAGAAAAGTAAAGTATTTTGAATATTGGAAGAGCTAGTTAGCAGTTATTAATATCTAGAAAACTCTGTGGAAGGAAAAATACCACTCTATAGAATAACAATGATACTGCATGATCTATTACTATTTTTTATGTAATTGTCCTCTAGCTCCTCTGCCTTAACTGAAATGCCTGGAGACTATGATTTCATTTAAAAAAAAAATGCAAAAACTGTCAGATAACACCACTGAAATTAAATTAAGACATGAACATATGTTTAATATAATGTAAATCATCATAGAAACAAAGGTTTGTTAGTTTTTAGAACAAAAGCCTTAATGCCTCATTATCAAAAAATGGGACAATACAAATCATTGAATGTTAAATATTTTAGAAATGGTGTGCTGAAGTGCACCACCCTCTAAATGCCATGTGACAACTCCCATAATCCGCTCTCATCCTATGGTAACTTAACAAAATGAATCGCTTACTAGAGCTCATTAAATGGTTATGCCAATCATCATAACCACTGCAGTGGGCAGTAGTGGTTACGATGTGAAGAGCACACTAGCCCAGTACCCTGGTAATAGGGTAAACCTTTTAGCAATTATTTGCACTCCGTGCCCAAGTCCCCGCCGGGCTCCGATGCTCTCAGGTAGTCTGGTGACACTTCTGGCTTCTGCAGAGTTGCCATTCATCATCTGAGAACATCCACTGACTGCTCTAAGCCAATGATGTTGCAAACACAGACTCCAGGTACCATGACCACTTCCAATCACTCATGTGGTAATGTTGCTTGGAATAATGCTTTAATAAAATTCATTAAACTACCAAAGTAAAGTAAATGATGTTAATCTGGATGCTTACCGATCTCCTCTTTGCAATTTTCAATTTCAATTTGTAGCGTTTCTTCAATATTTTCCTTTTGGCATTGCTCGGCTTGGATCTGATCTTTCAAGAAAAGGATTTCTGCCTTCAGCTTCTCTTCAAGGTGGTCTGCCGCTGTGCGGACTCTGACAATGTCCTCGCGATACTTTAGAACCAGCTCATGCAATTCCTGTGTTGAAAAGGGAAATTATCACTGAGGTGGCTAATGCCTGATATATGCCTTGGCAAACTGAATCCGGTTCAAAAATTCTAGAGACCATTAGAATAAGATTTAGCAAAATAAATAATTTCATACCATCACACAATTTTAGTTGCTCATAAAAATGATGACCAATGAAAAAGTCTCTACAGGAGGTGAAATGCATTTTCGCAGAGTCCAAGGACATTTTTATTAGTATAACTTGTTTTTATTTTATTTTTTTATTGCACTATTGCTTTTATTTAAAGTGATTGTTATATTTTACCGGTTTGGATTTAATAAAGAATTGCAGCACTATTTGGATAGAAGACCATTTCCTTACTCTGCTGAAATAGGCACAATACCAACTGGTATCATGTGAATGCTTACTTGTATATGTTATAATTATTCATCATACAGTATTAGGCTGTGATATCTTTCCTGTCCATACAGCTGTGGAATATCATCTTGAAGAGGGATTAGGATTTCCATATAATTATCCTACTGCGCAGCACAATTACACCAAGTGACTTCATTGGCTCTAATTTTGTGAGTGAGACGCACATTGCTGGCTTCATTTTGTATTCAGACTTTATCACCTCTATTTTCCGTGTATTTTTTTTTTTTGTCTGCCATAGGCTTATTAATGTAGTCCATGAGAGCTAAGTATTTGTATATAGTGCTCTCTCTCTTTTGCATTTTTGCTTGCATATTCTTTGGGGGTTTTTTTTTGTGGATATGCTAATGATCGGTAAAAATAAAAGCTTGCTCATATTGTTACATCCCAAAACTGGTGAGTATATTTTTTTAGAAATATTATGGACAATTAGCCTTAATTATTTTGTGATGATACCAAACAATTAAAAATGTTAAACTTTCTTGGCAGCATTAAAAAATCATAATCCAATTTGAATAGGGACCATAAAAAACCCAAAACAAAACAAAAAAACTAATACTACAACAATGTTCCACAGCGATAATAAACAAAACTCACTTCAATGGTATCTGGAAGGATGAAATTCTCAGTTTGTTGAAGAGACACATGAAGGCCATGCTTTCCTTGAAGGCTCTCATTATCGTTTTGCAATCTTGTCAGCTCTTCAGAGACTTGTTCTCTTGACTGCATTAATACAGCCTGTGATAACCAAAATTAAACCATAATTTAATGTTAAAGTCAAAACATGCCATACATTTTACACTAATGTATGGGGGTAACAGGCTTTATGGGATAATTGGCCTATGCCAGACTAATCCTATAAGCTGTGCCTGCTACCATTTTAACCTCAAGCCACAGCGGAGCTAGTAATAAAGACTACAGCTATTATTGGTTTGTACACAGCCCGCTTTAAAATGCTTTATGACCCTCCGTGAGAATGGTGTCTATTTTCTATCAGACACGTGTATTATCTGCACTCCTGTTTCTTTAACCCCAGCATCACAACTCAGCTTTGAATTCTATGTGTCGTTTTTGCTCTAAAATGCTTTAGACTGGAGAAAGGTAGGTTTATCTGCAAACTTGTCATTCCAAAATACTGTTAGTCCAATAACAAAAAGTAATTACAAGATACTATTAACCTGTTTTACATCTGCATAACTGGACGAATACAGCTACAATCTCTACTCCAACATATACAGAAAGGCAGATCTAACATTCAGCAGGAAAAAAATAAAACCCCACTGGTATTTCATCACTTGCCGTGATTTAAGCCTGCCCCACCAGCTGCTGATGTCAGTCCTGCAATTAACACAAGACAAAACATGCAGCTTCATGAAAAAAATGAAATTGGCCCGTCACCTTTACAACTAAATTGCACGTATGTTTGAAGAACTTTTATTTTTATTTTTTTATAGAATTTCTCTAAGATTCCAGAAAACCAATTAGAAGTACTACATGCATACACAGATAGGAAAACGTACTCTGTACTTTCCAAGTGACAACGACTAATCCTGGGTTACGCAAACATCTATTAAGTTTCTTAAAAAAAAAAAGAAAAAATTCCAATGCTTGAATCCTTTAGTAAACAACTGGGTAGGACAACAGATTTGTGCATAAATACTTGACTTGAGCAACACTTAATTTTGGCCGGTTGCTCCAAATCAAATTCCTTTTAATCCACACCAAACAAATAGATGTCTGGGATTTCCCTGTGAAGTCTTATTTAACTTCTAATACTCCACAGGTACACCGGGAGGATTGACTCATCCAGGTATGGATTTAAAATATTTTTTGCAACGGTCTTATAAATACCATGTGGCTTAAACTTGCTTCAACAATGTGTGAGAAAGTGAAAAACTGTTCCTTTGAGATATTGACATTCTGTAACAGTGATATTACCATTTGCTCCTGAACACTTCTTTTTGCTGCAGAAAAGGCTTGCTGTAATTCACTAAGCTGTGTTTCAGACTCCTGAGCTCGGAGCACCAGGGTAGAGATCTGTCAGGACAGATACAACATTATAACACATCTCTACAAAATTGCCACAGAATGACAGCTCCTAAAACAGAGAGCACGGAAAATATTTCCAATTTTCATTTATCCTTACAAGAAATGAATGATGGCCCACCTGAGCGCTGGTATCATCCGTACTCTGTTTCATGTATTCCTCTAGCTCCTGTTTATCCTTTAAAGTCTTCTCCAACTGGTCATTTGCTTGCCTGAGCATTACTTGCAGCTTTTTAACCTGAAATCCATACCAAACATCGAACATTCCACTTAACACTGAAAGCACAACACAAATATATAATTGATATCTTAACATTCCACGCTGTCTTAGGGTGTTTAGAAACCAAGGTGTGATGGCAGCATGAAATGTCATTGGTCTCTAAAAAGGGAACATGGGCCTACAAATCCATATGTAGCAAAACCTAAGCCATTAGTTACAAACATAAATCAGGTCTTTCCCTTGTGAGATTATCCAGTGCCATGCAAAGTATGATATTTTAAATAGAACAGTAAATCTATGAGACAGAGTGGAGTTGGAAATCTCTAATTGCACAGGTGCCATAGTATTACACTAACTCTGAGTTACAGCAGAGAGTTTTAAGGTTAAAGCCCTCACTTGATCTCTGGTTTCTGCCTCCTGGGTCTGGATTCCTTGCAGCTGCTTCTCATAGTTGGAACACATGTCACAGCGTCTGCCCAGCTTATTCCCAGCCGTTTGCACCTGAAAAATGCCCCAGATGAGAGATACCGATGAATTGTGATAAACAGTACATTGCTGCCTTACCTTTAATTAGGCCAGATTGACTGGGAACGTTTTATTAGCATTCTCAGTTAACATAAAACACTTTTTACAAAAAAATAATAAAAAAATAACTGCACTGATAGCTCCATAAATCTCATAAGATTTACATATATCCCTACTGACGTTACTCATAAAAAGTGTAGCCAAAATACAAATACGAACAAAGTAGGACTAAAACTGCACAGACTGAGATCATTCCTTATGACAAATAAGCTTAACTTTCTGTACTGCATTGCATATAGGATGTATGAGAACAATTTAGAAGGTGGCTATGTATAAAGAGTAATTTTGGGACAGAAGTTGCAATAGCATGCAGGTGACTGATAAATAGGCATAGTGAGGCAATGTGCAATTCACCTCCTTCTGTAATAAATCCCACTCAGATTCGCTCACTATGCGATAGCCAGAGGGTGGAACATATGCACATTCCACCTGAGTAACACTTGAGAGAAGAGAGGCTGTCTCCTCTTGCTCAGGAGTCATGGCTTTTATTGCTTTCTCTTGATCTTTGGTCAACATGAATCCACTTGGCATTTGTAATGACCCAATAGAAGAAGTGTCAAAGTTCTCTGAAGTAGAATCTGCTCCAACTAGAGGCCCAAAATCTGATTCATCAAGGTTTCCAGCTGATTTTGCTTTAGTATTAAATCCCAGTGTTTTTGTCTGTAATGGACCAGAGGTCCCAAGGCTGTCTGTTGACTGCGCCCGTCGAAGTCCATCTTTAAACAAATCTTCCTGTTTAAAAGAGTCCCCTTCGTTCAGCACCATGTCCACATCCAAGGAACGAATTGAGCCGTATGTACTATTCGTCAGTTCCTAAAATATAAGATTAGCAACAGTGTCATTCATGTGCAAACGCACAATGCAAGTTTATAAATAAATGGGTGGCAGGGGTTTAAGATTCGGTCATATTTGGTAGTTGCAAGGGTAACTGGTTGTCCCTATTTACCAGCGGTGCCTTTTTTCTTTAATGCAGATAAGCAGGGCTTTCAATTTCTACTCAAAGACTGTCAAGAAAAAAATTCAGCCCTGGAGAGTAGAAGTTTATCCTAAGTTTGTGTGCCCTCCAGGATTGCAGTGGAAAGTAACATTTATGCCTGACTAGAAGCAGAAAACTTTATAATCTAAAATTATATCACTATGACCGAGTGTCATTGTTGCCTAGGGCTTCCTGCATTGCGAGGCAGCCATGCCAACACCGAACGTAAGCATTACAACACTGGTGCACTTTTTGAAACTAGATATTCAAGTCATGGCAACCACGTCAAACAAAAGTCAGGCACTGCAGTCATGGAGAGATATATAGACAGAGACAGATATTTCTCCCTATATAAAATGTATCTACAAATTAAAAAAAAAAAAAAAAAAAAAAAAAAACCTCTCCCACAATCGAGATCATCAATGCACTTTCTACAAAAACTTGTAAATTTAGCAAAAACTTGTAGAAAGATTACAACTAAAACAACCCTACAGAATGGCAATGTTTTCAGTGGTGGAGTAAAACAGCAGGAGCAGATCTCAAACAGCCTTGTTTCCCATACCCCACAAATTATTATTATTTTTGTTGCACTTATTCACTCATATTCCACGCGGTGCGATAGGATTGTGAATGATCTGCACCCAGTGGTTTAAATATTTAACTTTTTGACTCTCTCTTGAATGCATATCTTACTACTAATGTTATCCATACTGGATTTGTTTATTCAAGCATATTAAGCTTGTCAACTTTATACATGTCAATTCATGCATCTCTAGCCTGACTTCTCTATTTCTTGTTTAAAACTTTAACTGTGTAAATTTAACTTTGCAAATTATCCTGACGTGTTACATTCTTATTTATATACTCTGATCCAGACAGTAATGTGTCATTGTTATCCTGTGTACTGATATTGCACCCCAAAAATAAAGTATAAAAAACAAACAAACAAAAAATGGAGCATGGCACCCAGACCTTTTCATTGAGATGAAGTGGTCTGGGTACCTATAATGTTAATGTAATTCAATGTGAATTTCAAATGTTAGTCCAAAAGTGCCAAACTTGAAGAATTCTCCAAGTCTGTAGTGGTTATAGTGCAGGAGGTCCCTGGAGCTCTAACCCACAACTGTCTGACAATTTACCTGGGGTATGCCAAGCCCAGCCCACCTCCTTCACGGAGAACCAGAAGCTCCAGCTCTGATCTGAGATAAGCCCTGCTGGGCCAGCTTATTGGCTGTGAGTGTTAGCCGATCGCCAAGCCATGTACATTAGAGCAAATTAATTATATGCCACCCCATATCCCTGGCAACACCAATGAAAATTATGGCCCACCTAATTACCAAGTTTCAACATAAGACATGGGAGGAACATGGACTCACCAATTTGCACCACATCTATAAAGGGACTGAACTACTATCTTTCGATGACATACGTATCCAATTTGACCTGCCTAGCAGGGCACTATTTTCCTATCTACAGCTGAAATCTTATATGACAAAGGTTGGGTTAACACAGGGGACCCAAGTGATTCAAGACAAACGGTCATCATTTGAGCAAACTTGCTTGAAACTCAAACCCCTGAGAAAGATTATCTCCCTCAGCTATTCATTATTAATGAAAAAAACAGAAATCCCCACTGAGCCCTGTATTGGACTTGTGGACGAGGGACCTGGGTTATGACTTGGGGAAAAATAAATCAGACAAGGCTTTGTCAATACATAAAGGTATCAGTACAAAATCCTATATAAATGGTATATGGTGCTGGCTCGGCTTCACCGTATATGGCCAACCACGTCTGGTTTGTGCTGCAGAAGAGGGCACTTCTGGGAGGCGGTCTCCCGGATAATAAATTCTACTATACAGCTCCAGCTAATTCTGACTCCTGTTCATGTCCTCTGATAGACTACCCAAATGCAACCAGGCGTTACTATACCACATACTAATTTCTGCACTCCTGGTGATTTCCAGACTGTGGAAACATGGAAACACACGCACCCACCAGACAAAGCAACACTGATAAAACAAATAAACCTGGACGTATGAAAACATGAAAATTATACAATTAAAAATTTTTTTTAGAACAAAAAGTGCCGGGGCCGGACCAACACCCTTTATATGTCCAGTGTTACCACCCCATTCTCCTCCCCATTTCCCTTATCTCTCCTATTGTTTTTACTTCCTATGTTGTACTCTCCACTATACCTATATGGTTAAAAAAAAAAAAAAATGTGCATGTATTTGAGATGAGATGATGGAGCAGGTACCTGACTAACAGGTTTCTGATTATTGCGAAGAACAATGTAGACACTGTTGTGCATGTATTGCTCTCCTGAAATTCGCTATAACTGCATCTATTATAAAATGTGCCTGGAACCTCCTATGTATGATATTGCTTCCTCGTGTACATGCAATAAAATTGTCAAATTTAAATAAATAAAAAGGTAACAAAAAACTAACCTCTTGGTTTAAAAGATTTGGAAGGGATTCATCCTGGGAAGCCACTTCGAATGCTTTTGCCTCTGCGTCCTCCCTTTTTTGTTTCCTTTCTTTTCGTCTTCTCATTCTTTGCTCATCTTCTTGCTAAAATGAGTTGAAGATATGAATATAGAAAAGTATATTAAATTGCAAGGTTAATGTCCACCTCCCACACTGCAAGTTCCTCTTCCACTGAAATGTCTGATGGATATCTGTATTCACTTGTGATTTTGACTGTACATACAATGTTCTTTACTCTGTATATCTGAACCAAAGTAAATAATTATAACATAGGCACATATTAAAAATTTATTTTTCTTCACGGGAATAATACGTTATTTTTAAGTAAACACTATTTTCAGAAACCATTCTTTTGAAAGTAATTCTCAATTCTTCTACTCTGCCTGACACAAACTAATTGATAGTCGTCATTGGGAGGTTGTGGAACAAGGGAGATTACTTGGAGGCACTGTTTTTGGATATAGAGAGTGGATGAATGTAAATGACTTGGGTCTAGGCTGCTCAACATTGGGCACAATAATAGTACATGGTGCAACTGTAAAATAGGGGCTTATTATATTTAGTAAATCATATTTCCTTCTATGCCCACGCCTCACATCTGGTCCTCAATGAAAAACAAAAACGAGTAATTTAACAGTAAATAAAAGTATGGTTTCAAAGTATATTTAAAAGACTTTTAGCAAAAGTTTCCAAGTGTAATGTTTGTGGTGTATTATGCCCTTTGGTAAATATTAGAGCTGGTCAATTTTCTGACCATAATAATCATTGTCTCTACGAACCTGGTCTTTCTTCTTCCTTTCTTCTACTTGTCGAAGTTGTTCGGAGGTCAAGACTACTTCCATGCGCTTCATATCTTGCATCATCAATCTCTGGGACTCAAGGAACTGATCATTTGCTTTTTGCCATGTATGTTTCAGCTGATTGTGCTGCTGCCTCTCTTGCTCTAGCAAGTGGCAGACTACATAAAAATAAAGAAATACATATTAAAAAAAAAAAAAATTACAGATCTCGCCAAATGGGCAATTAGACCAAAAATTCTTAGAAACATAGAATGTGACGTCAGATAAGAACCATTCGGCCCATTTAGTCTGCCCAATTTTCTAAATACGGTCACTAGTCCCTGGACTTATGCCTATCCCACCCATGCTTAAACTCCTTTACTGTGTTAACTTCTACCATTTCAGATGGAAGGCCATTCCATGCATCCACTACCCTCTCAGTAAAGTAATACTTCCTGATATTTTTAATCCTTTGCCCCTCTAATTTAAGACTATGTCCCCTTTTGTGGTAGTTTTTCTTTTAAATATAGTCTCCTCCTTTACTGTGTTGATTCCCTTTATGTATTTAAAGGTTTCTATCATATCCCCCCTGTCTCGTCTTTCTTCCAAGCTATACATTTTAAGATCCTTTCAACCTTTCCTGGTAAGTTTTATCCTGCAATCCATGAACCAGTTTAGTAGCCCTTCTCTGAACTCTCTCTAAGGTATCAATATCCTTCTGGAGATACGGTCTCCAGTACTGCGTCCAATACTCCAAGTGAGGTCTCACCAGTGTTCTGTACAATGGCATGAGCACTTCCCTCTTTCTACTGCCAATACATCTCCCTATAAAACCAAGCATTCTGCTAGCATGTCCTGCTGCTCTATTACAGTGTCTGCCTACCTTTAAGTCATCTGAAATAAGCAACACTAAATCCCTTTCCTCAGATTATTATTATTGGTATTTAGAGCACCAACTAATTATGCAGCGCTTTACAATATTATAAAGGGGGGGTAAAATGTACAATAAATTAGACAATTGCATAATGACACAGGAACAATAGGTAGACGAAGGCCCTGCTCAAACAAGCTCAGATGTTGAGGTTAGTACTGTATCAAATATTCTATACTCTGCCCTTGGGTTTTTACGTCCAAGATGCATTAACTTGCACTTATCCACATTAAATGTCAGTGGCCACACCTCTGACCATTTTTCTAGTTTACCTAAATCATTTGCCATTTGGCTTATCCCTCAAAGAAAATCAACCCTGTTACATATCTTTGTATCATCAGCAAAAAGACATACCTTACCATCAAGACCTTCTGCAATATTACTAATAAAAATATTAAAGAGAATGAGTCCAAGTACAGACCCCTGAGGTACCCCACTGGTGACAAGCCCATGCTTCGAATATACTCCATTGATTACAACCCTCGATTGCCTGTCACTCAGCCACTTTCTAACCCATTAAACAATATTGGAATCCAAACTTAAAGATTGAAGTTTATTGATAAGCCTTCTATGTGCGACAGTGTCAAAAAGCCTTACTTATTTAGATTCCCATTCTGCGACAAAAATGATTATATAACTTGGGGTGAAACCGGTGCACATATCTATATTTTTTAGCTTTTGTAGAATAATATATTTACACTGAAGTGGATATTTATATCTACTTGTAGATAATTGTAGGTTTTAATTGTTCATATAATTGTTTCATTTTTTCTTTTATGTTTAGTGATCCTGTGAGTGAACTATGTTCTAAAGAAAAAAAATCTTTGAATAGCTTTTTTTTTTATTTGATATTCATTATCTTATTACTGATTTTTAAAAATGTTTTATTTAATTATGAGATTAATATGTGTCAATATTTCACACTTTTTTTCAATGTACATGAATAGATTAGAGCTATCAGGAACATTTTATGAAAAAGACAAAACACTTTATATGTACCAGATAATAACAATGTAACTATATTTGTTTATATGGCTCAGCTCTTACACTCCTGCAAGCTCAGGCCATCGGATCTCCTAAACGCTTTTAAGTATCAAGGGCTAAGTGGTAGAGCGCATTTTTGCACATTTTATTGTGCCAATACATTTTGCTCACTCCATCTAATGCGTGCCTCAATCTTGGTACCGTTTCACTCCTCCACATATGCTGTGCCTTTCGCATCAGGCAATAAGTATAGAAAAAGCAGAAAGAGATATGATGAAACAATGATTCTGTTTCTTCCTCTCCAATGTCTCTTTCTGGTTTGGACAGTAATATCAACTGCTATATCTTTAAGGGTTATCTATAAATACCATAACCACTTCAGTGGTGTTCGGTAGTCATGGTACCTGGAGTCTGTCTGTGCAGTGTTTCATTATGAAGTGTTGCACATACATAGTTTACTGCCGGAAATGTACCTCTACCTCCGGCAGCATTACTGGTGTGTCATAAGCCCAAAAGAACAAGAGTTCCAAGTTGGCTGATGGTAACTCTGTGGCTTCTACAAAGTTGCACACAGTTAGCCTGCCTGTAGAGAAGACCCGGTGCCTAGCAGGACTCCAATAAGAAGGCAAACCACTGCAATATAGTTTGCCCCATTACCAAGAAATGGATTCAAGGCACTCTTGGCATCCTAACCACTACACGTCTTGGAGTATCCCTTTAATATATATTTAATGCAAAATGGAGAGAAAAAAAAAAATTAACAAGTTACATTATTTTCAATTTTCTAATTTACATAAAAGTGATAGTTCAGTTTTAAGTGGTAGAGGACAGGCACTAAGGACAGATGTAGATTGCCTGACTCAAAACAGGCTCTAAATAAAGTAACACAATCTGGTATTTGTAAGGAAACATAGCAGTAATCACTACCTTCATGGAGCTCTTTTCTCAGCTTTTCAGCATCCTCCTGGAGCACAGATTTTTGTGTATTGAGAACAGCAACATACATTTCCAGGTCAGTTCGACAAGACTTCTCAGCTTCGAGATAATGATTCATCTCTTTCGACTGTAAAAAAAAAAAAAGTTAAGAGAAGTGAGTATACAAGAAGAAAAAAAATTTAAAGTTGAAAAAAATAAATAAAAAATAAATAAATAAAAGTTGCAAAAGCATTGCAGATAAAGGGGCACTGTAACAGCTTTATCTTATTAAAGTGATTATGGCATTTTTAATGTTTTAAAGGGATCCTATAGTGCCAGGAAAACAGACCCGCTTTCCTTGCACTATAGGATCGTGGGGTGCCCTTCTCCCGCGTGGCTGAAGGGGTTTAAACCCCTTCGGCCACTTAGCTGAATCCAGCACCGATGTCCCTTGGCGCTGGGTGAGGCCCCGCCCACGCTCCTCCCCCACACGTGCTTTAGACCTCCCCATAGGAAAACATTCAATCAGCGTCAGATAACGGACCAAAAGTCTGTTACGATTTTGGAAGCCCTCTAGTGGCTGTCTGTTAGACAGCCACAGAGGGCAGACTTAGTGCTGCAATGTAAACATTGTAGTTCTCTGGAACTGTAATGTTTTACATTGCAGCACTAAGTGCAAAAGGGTCACAGAATCCAGACTACTTAAATGAGCTGAAGTGGTCTGGGTGCCTACAGTGTCCCTTTAGTGCTAAACAAGTATGCCCAGTAGCCCATCCCCACTGCAAGATGTTTCGTTTCACATATATTAACCAGCAAATACAAAAATGACTTCCAGAAATATATATATGACAACATCTCACCAGTGATCTGCAAAAAAGCAGCTAAGTTCCTTGTTCTATGTTAAAAACTACCCATTGAAAGGACACTATGGAACATACAATTGAAATACAATGAGTAAATGCAAATCATCTGATATTTGCAGGAAGCAGCATATAACAGAAGGTACATTTTAATATCCAACCTTAGATGCCTCCAGTTCCTTTATTTTATCCTCTGCTCCTGTCAGTTTCTCTTTTAATATTCCAATCTCTTTTTCCATGGGCATTACAACTGAACGCAGCTTTTCCGCATCCTCTTGAGCCTGAAACAAAAATACTTATAATGGTAAGGATGTATAAGTGACAGACAGTTTTCCCATTTTAACTGCTTCAGGACCAATGTTGAGCAATTGCCTTGTTAGTAAAACAGTTCAGAATGTCACAGTCCTGAAAAGAAAAACAAAAATAAACCATATCTATACTTTAACATTACTTCTGAATCACCTAGTTTAAACAAGCACACTTTTTTTATTTTTTTTATTTTACTACGCTGTAAAAAAAATGGTAACCACTATCCTTCCTCTCCACCCCTTTTAAACAAATAAATGAAAAACAATGAAATTCAATTTTAGGATAGTTTTCAGCTATTGTGAGATACTTAATACTGATGATCATGGAGAAACACTAGGAACCTATGGCTAAAGCATTACTCCGTTTTTAATGCCGGATGAGAAGAATTGTCGGCAAATATTGTATTACAAATCTTAATATTGCATAAAAATACTACAATATAGCAACATAATACTACATTGAAGGAAACATACATCACAGCCTGAGAACTGACTTAGCATACCTTCTTCATGTCGTTTTCTAGATTTTCCTCTTGTTGTCCTTCAGATAGCCGCCTCCTGAGCTCTGTAATCTCTCTTTCTACCGATTCCCGGTACTGACCCCACTGAGCACGTTCTTGCTCCAGTCTGTGATGGAACTGCAGCTCATACTCACGCACTGTCTCTGGAAATTCATTGGGGGAAAAGAGGAAAGTGAGCACATTCGGGCCATACCAAAAGCAGGGGGTATTCAAGAACTATGAATATTAGCCTACTTAAATATAATAAATGCAAATGAACTGAGATACATTTTTTTTTTAATAGACAACTAAGATGTGGGGCTTCTTTCCTGAAAACGCTATTTAACAAATGAATAATTTTAATATATTGTATCTTGGCAAATGGCAGCAGCTGACACATTGTGCTAATCAATGCAGTCCAAATTTTCTCATTTGGAAGAAATTGCTAATGTAGAAGTATAGCAAGTAGTAAGCAAGGGGGCAGACTGAAAGGCAACCAAGGGAGTATGTATTGGCCTCTGATGAAGTACTAACAGTATGTACAAAATAGATTAGGATGTCTTGTCCCTACCCATTTGCACATAGCTTAATAAATACATTTTACGAAACGCAATTTCCAGGCGCACGCTTTGGTGTCCACCTGTTTGGGGCCTGATATATTAAGCTGAAGGCACTTGGGGATACTCTGTGTTAAACTGCATGAAAATTGTCTGACACAGAACCTGGAGAATGATAGTACTAAAACTACAATGGGCTGACATCTCACATCTGTTTCTGACCATGTCTGGGATTTTCTGGGGTTGACTCTAAGACTCTGAAATGTACTTTAAAAACTATTGCTAAACCAGAAAACCTACTGAAGTTTAAAAAAATTAATCAAAAAAATTCAAAGAAAACAACGGAGAACAACCACCTTTCATGATTGCTTGAAGAGACACTACTTCTTCTTGCCACTGCTTCTTCACTTCATCTATGGCTTCCTGTTTGGTGTTCTCAGACACAGTGGCTATGGCCCTGATATGCTCCATGTCTGCTTGAGCTTGTGTTAACTGAAGACTGAGCTGAGCAATCTCTTCCTGAGCAGCCTGTACAGCAGCATGTTGCTGCTTAAGATCCTCTGCAAGAAAAGTAGTCAAACACAGGTAAGGGAAAATTAGAAGCACTAATGCAGAATATTTTATGATCATCAAAAGGACAAAATCCCTGCAGAGACTATCTCCATGCTGCTCACCTCTGTTCCAATCCAATACATCTTGTAAAGGAGCTTTGGGAATCAAATGCACATTGTATCAATGCTTTCCCCTGTGGGGCTACCAGGTCACATGACAGTTTTATTAAGTCAGTGCTGTGTAATAGTCTCTAGTGACAGTCAATGTTTTACAGTGCATGGTTATGGGGACAGGGACACTGCACCCAAATCACGTCAATGAAATGAAGTGGTCTGGGTGACTAGAGCCTTTTAAAAGGGAGCAAGCGGTCTATACTGGTTCCATTTCATGACAAATCAACAACGCTCTCAACCTCATTTTTTTTTTTTAAAGTTTTTTTATTTGGCATACTGAAAGGGCCACCTGGTGTATAAGTCTATGCAAAATTGCTGGTCCATATCTTCTATATTTACAAAGTTATAAAGGTGCAATATTTGCTTTTTTTTTTTTTTTTTTTTAAAGCTCTGGTTAACATTCAATATTTCGGTAACCAGGGCACCTCTACAAGTGATTTAGTTGTGTTTGGAAAGGTCTTTAAGAGCTTTGTGTTCCCCAGAGAGACCAGGAGCCATGTTAAATTCAGAAACATAGTATTTTCAAAGTATTTTCCTTACTCCCAGCAAGTTTAAACCTGCTCTGTCTTACATGTCATATTACAAATTTAAATTCTGTTGTGATCTTTGCAGAGTGAAGATTGCTCAAATGCACCTTGAAGTCAATTGAAGAGATAAGGATTTTATTAGCGTTCCAATATGTGCAAGTGATACAGAAATTAGTACAGTTTCTAGTGTATGTTGCAATGCATTAAAGGGACACTATGGTCATCAGAACAACTACACCTTATTGAATTTGTTCTGGTGAGTAGAAGCATTACCTTCAGGCTTTTTGCTGTAAACACGGTCTTTTCAGAGAAAATGCAGTGTTTACATTACAGCCTAGTGATAACTTCACTGGCCACTCCTTAGATAGCTGTTAGAGATCCTTCCTGGGTCAGGGCTGCCTAAACTGCATCCAAACATTCAGTATCTCCACCCTCTGCATGCAGACACTGAACTTTCCTCATAGAGATTCATTTATTCAATTCATCTCTATGCGGAGATGCTGATTGGCCAGGGCTGTGTTTGAATCATGCTGGCTCTGCCCCATATCTGCCTCTTTGTCAGTCTCAGCCAATCCTATGGGGAAGCATTGTGATTGGATCAGGTTACCACTTCTGATGAGGTCAGCAGAGTGCTTGTTTTTCTGAGTCAAACAGCATGGAGAGTTACAACTTCAGTCTTGAATACAGTAAGATTTTGCTATTTTTAGGGGGGCATTAGGGGCTAGATGGTGGTTTTAACACTATAGGGTTAGGAATACATGTTTGTGTTCTTGACCCTATAATGATCCTTTAAGTAGTACAGGGCATGGGAATGTAAAATTAATATTTTATTGCCATTTAGTTACTCCAAACTCTGAATTGATCCTAAATCCAAGTTTTAGGTAACACAGAGTACCTGGACCCATTCGCTTCATCTGATGTCATGTAAACTTTTCTTTCAGCTGTTTTATCACCCCACTCTATGCACTGACTGACACTGGAGATTCTTCACTTCTCACATCATAAACTGTCCTCTTAATAGTTTAATTTACTTTCTGCAGTGTCTTTTCACACTGATTAGTTTTCTAAATATTTTTCTTGACTGGCATTCCACCCAAATTACGTATACTATCATTTAACAATTTCATAGCTGTATGTTTATCAACTGTTAAAACCTCATTGTCTTCAGAAAAACAAGTGTTCTCTTTAGACTGCTCCTTATTATGCATCACACAAAGCAACTTAAAGGCACATTATAGTGTCCACCAATACATTGTAAAACTAAGTTCCCAGTCCCACTGCGGTCACAGTAAAAAGGTGTCTAAATTTACCGTTTTCACCACGCTGCTCTGGTCTCGCAGTGGCTGGCCCCACCTCCATGGCGGAGATATTCAATCTTGATGATCTCAGCCAATCCTGCCTAAGCCCTTCAGTAAAGGAAAAGATTGTACAGCAAATGCTGATGCCAATCATTGATTATGGGGATGTAGTATATGCATCTGCATCCAGTGGCGTACATACCAGGGTCGCAGGGGTCGCGGCTGCGACCGGGCCCGGCCCACCAGGGGGCCCGGCCGCCCTGCGACCCAGGTATGTACCCACAGGGCCAGCCTCTTCTGCTGGGGGGCCCAGGAGCCGGCCACCTCCGGGCCCCCCGAGGCTGGCCCTGCTGTCACCCGGCTGGCTGGCGGGCGCGCGAGGGAGCACTGTCCCCTGGGTGCTCCCTCTTCAGCTCCCTCGCGCACCGCACTGAAACCGGAGCCGGAAGATGACGTCATCTTCCGGCTCCGGTATCAGTACGCGGCGCGCGAGGGAGCTGAAGAGGGAGCACCCAGGGGACAGTGCTCCCTCGCGCGCCCGCCAGCCAGCCGGGTGACAGCAGGGCCAGCAACACCACTGGACCCCAGGGAATCCCCCCAGCTCTCCCACAGGTAAGGAGGCTGGGGGGATTAAATAAAAACAAACAAAAAAAAAGTTTGAGTGTGTTAGTGTTAGTGAGTGAGTGTGTGTGTGAGTGTGTTAGTGTTAGTGAGTGTGTGTGTGTGTTAGTGTTAGAGAGTGTGTGTGTGTGTTAGTGTTAGAGAGTGTGTGTGTGTGTTAGTGTTAGAGAGTGTGTGTGTGTGTTAGTGTTAGAGAGTGTGTGTGTGTGTTAGTGTTAGAGAGTGTGTGTGTTAGTGTTAGAGTGTGTGTGTTAGTGTTAGAGTGTGTGTGTTAGTGTTAGAGTGTGTGTGTTAGTGTTAGAGTGTGTGTGTTAGTGTTAGAGTGTGTGTGTTAGTGTTAGAGTGTGTGTGTTAGTGTTAGAGTGAGTGTGTTAGTGTTAGAGTGAGTGTGTGTGTGTTAGTGAGTGTGTGTGTGTTAGTGAGTGTGTGTGTGTTAGTGAGTGTGTGTGTGTTAGTGAGTGTGTGTGTGTTAGTGAGTGTGTGTGTGTTAGTGAGTGTGTGTGTGTTAGTGAGTGTGTGTGTGTTAGTGAGTGTGTGTGTTAGTGAGTGTGTGTGTTAGTGAGTGTGTGTGTTAGTGAGTGTGTGTGTTAGTGAGTGTGTGTGTTAGTGAGTGTGTGTGTTAGTGAGTGTGTGTGTTAGTGAGTGTGTGTGTTAGTGAGTGTTAGTGTTAGAGTGTGTGTTAGTGTTAGAGTGTGTGTTAGTGTTAGAGTGTGTGTTAGTGTTAGAGTGTGTGTTAGTGTTAGAGTGTGTGTTAGTGTTAGAGTGTGTTAGTGTTAGAGTGTGTGTTAGTGTTAGAGTGTGTGTTAGTGTTAGAGTGTGTGTTAGTGTTAGAGTGTGTGTTAGTGTTAGAGTGTGTGTTAGTGTTAGAGTGTGTGTTAGTGTTAGAGTGTGTGTGTTAGTGTTAGAGTGTGTGTGTTAGTGAGTGTGTTAGTGTTAGTGAGTGTGTTAGTGTTAGTGAGTGTGTGTGTTAGTGTGTGTGTCTGTTACTGAGTATGCTTGTGTGCGTCTGTCACTGAGTGTGTGTCTGTCAGTAAATGTGTGCGTCTGTTCATGAGAGTGTGTGTGTCTTAAGCACTTACCTTTCTCCAGCGCCGGACTCCCTTAACGCTGGGGATCTCTCCGTTCCCATCCGCCTCTCAGCTCCGAATGCACATGCGTGGCAAGAGCCACGCGCGCATTCAAACCGCCCATAGGAAAGCATTACTCAATGCTTTCCTATGGACGTTCAGCGTCTTCTCACTGTGATTTTCATAGTGAGAATCGCAGAAAATCCTCTAGCGGCTGTCAATGAGACAGCCACTAGAGGCTGGATTAACCCTCAGTGAAACATAGCAGTTTCTCTGAAACTGCTATGTTTTCAGCTGCAGGGTTAAAACTAGAGAGACCTGGCACCCAGACCACTTCATTGAGCTGATGTGATCTGGGTGTCTGTAGTGGTCCTTTAAGTGTATGTGTTTATGCATGCACTGGCATACATACCGCGGTCGCACGGGTCGCAGCCCTGCGACCAGGTGCCCGCCGCCATGTGTTGCGGCCCCAGCCTGCGTAGAGAAGCGCTCGCACAGGGGGAGGGGGGGCCCCGGATCAGTTTTCGCTCCGGGGCCCCATGGGTTGTGTGTACGCCACTGTCTGCATCGCAATCCCACCTTAATAAACTCAACACATTGTATAACTCGTTCTGCCGATTTGTGCTACAATGTAATTACAGGACCCACCATTGTGACATGCTAAAAGAACTAAACTGGCTGTCGCTGGAATCCAGACGCACCCTTCATCTTTCCAGCCTTGTGTTTAAGAGCTTTTCGGGGAAACTCCCACCCTACCTGAACGCAATGCTTTCCCCGGCTGTTCCCACTTCCTATAACCTCCGATCCAGTACCAACACTTTACTTAGTCTACCTCAATATAAAAAGAAAGCAGCCCGATCCTCCTTCTCCTACAGAGCACCGCATTTGTGGAACGACCTCCCACACAAATTAAAATCTTCCCTAAGCTTAAAGTCCTTTAAGAGATCCCTCTCTACATACTTGAAAACAGAATGTACCTGTCATTGTTGATTATATATTTCCTACCTGTTCTATGTTAAATTTTGTATATATTGTATATTAATATTGTATTTGTATTTTATTGTACACTAACTGTAACAATGCAATGATTTGTGGACCCAGGACATACTTGAAAACGAGAGAAATCTCAATGTATCTTTCCTGGTAAAATATTTTATAAATAAATAAATAAATGCAATGCTTTCCCATAGGAAAGCAGTGGGAAGCTATTGTGCATGTACGGCAAAAAGCTGCACCAATCAGCACCTCCTCATTGAGATGCATTGAATCAATCCATCCCTATGGATAGCATTTAGCGTCTCCATGCAGCATTGTACTAAGAAGCACCTCTAGTGGCTGCCTGAGGGGCTGTCACTAGAGGTGTTACTAGCCATCAATGGAAACACTGCCTTTTCTCTGGAAAGGGAGTGTTTACAGTGCTCAGCCTGCAGGTACAGGCTATAGACAGCAGTTGTGGTGGTTATGGTGACAATATTGTCCCTTTAAGGCACTTTTTACAAATGTTTGAATTTTCATGTCATTCTGAGAAAAGTTCTGATCTGTGATGTAATAAATCTAAGATTCTTTCTCAGTATTGTCTTGTATCTTGTTTTTTGCTCTCCCCAAGTTTAAAGTTTAATCCAGACATGGACCTCATGCTCACTGTGCTTAGAAGGGTATCAGCTATACCTCAATAATGAGGCCTAACAAAGGCCAAAATGATCATCTGGGCTGGCTGTATCTCCCGTGGAGAAACAGATAGCCTGCATTTTGGATCTGGTCCTCCTTTTTTATTGAATCAGTCTGGCATGAATATGGCCTAGGCTGACTTTGAAATGGCACAAGAGGAGTTAAAACCAGCTTGAGATCTGAGCGGGGACCCACTAAAAGGCAAGCTACTTGAGCTGTTGTAGTTCTCATTCTCTTGCACCCTGCGTCTGTGGTAACGAAATTACTGTAATTAGGAATACCAGTTTTACTGAATCTACTATAACTCCTGATCCCTTGGTTACTGAAATAATGAGATACATTTTAAAAACATTTACAAGACCACACATTTTTCACTCCTATAACTTCATAAATAGATAAGATATGGACAAGTAACTTTGCATAGGCTCTTACCTCATGTGACATTTCAGTATGCCAAGTTTAAAAATAGAATGCAATGTTAAATTCATATGAAATGCCCCTGTTCTGGCATGAATTCATTACGCATCTGCATGGTATCCCGACTCAACACCAGAGGAAGTGATATGACCCAATGGCATGGTCATCATCTTCCTGATATGGTTTCTGCTTCTGCGCAAATATTAGAAAACTTGCTTTAGAACTAGTGCAGAATTCCACAGATGGGGGGTTGATGGAGCACTCCAAGCACCATAGCCACAACAGCTCAATATAGTGCTTTAACTCTATAGGTACTAGAAACATATACCAAATGTTCCACCTGTGAGGAGGGTCCAAACAACTATGGACCGTTTCACTGGTGGAGGAGCACCTATTGGGACACTCCAGGGGTGTCCTGGGGCTTAACCCCTATAGTTTAGAATAATGAAAGAAAACTCAACTGCTGGAGTGAACCAGACTAGTCAAGTGTACAACTGGATATGGTGAACGAAATAATACTGATAATGTGACAAATACCGTCTAGTGAGAACACCAGTAAATAGTAGTGAAAATCTAGCCAAAATGGCTTACCTCTATGTACAAAGAATGATGCCTATGAGCCTACAGAGCTCCCGAATAGCTAACTGGCTAGTGACTTTAATAAGTAGAAAGAAATGGTCAAGTCCAGAGCTAGGGGCCCATAGAGTAGGTATAAGTCAAATGACGAACATAGGTATCTGGGGTGCTGTCACGTCCAGCTAGACACGGTGCTTAGATCGTGCAACTGCAAGAGGGTCTATGAACTTGGTAACCAGTTTAGTGTAGTATCTGGTCGGCGGTATACCAAGCGATAGTCCCACTGTCAAAGGGGGTGTCATAAATGAGTTAATGAATACTTAGCATAGATGACATAGGGAAACAGGCATGTAAATAGTACCTCCCCCTATACAACTCGATAACTGTAACACTGAACAAATAATGGTTACAGTATATAATCGAGAGGCCCCAATTGATACTACTGAGGTATGCTCAGCAGATACAAAGCGTGACCCAAACCCTAGTACAAATAGGAGGAATAAAACACACAATAAGGGTGACTACATGTGCATAACCATACTTAGTGTGTTGGTTGCCTACACATGGTGATAGAGATCCCTAAGTGAAAAATAGAGTGAGTAGAACAAAGAGCCCTTAGAGCCCTTGGGCTCTAAGGGCTCTTTGTTCTACTCACTCTATTTTTCACTTAGGGATCTCTATCACCATGTGTAGGCAACCAACACACTAAGTATGGTTATGCACATGTAGTCACCCTTATTGTGTGTTTTATTCCTCCTATTTGTACTAGGGTTTGGGTCACGCTTTGTATCTGCTGAGCATACCTCAGTAGTATTAATTGGGGCCTCTCGATTATATACTGTAACCATTATTTGTTCAGTGTTACAGTTATCGAGTTGTATAGGGGGAGGTACTATTTACATGCCTGTTTCCCTATGTCATCTATGCTAAGTATTCATTAACTCATTTATGACACCCCCTTTGACAGTGGGACTATCGCTTGGTATACCGCCGACCAGATACTACACTAAACTGGTTACCAAGTTCATAGACCCTCTTGCAGTTGCACGATCTAAGCACCGTGTCTAGCTGGACGTGACAGCACCCCAGATACCTATGTTCGTCATTTGACTTATACCTACTCTATGGGCCCCTAGCTCTGGACTTGACCATTTCTTTCTACTTATTAAAGTCACTAGCCAGTTAGCTATTCGGGAGCTCTGTAGGCTCATAGGCATCATTCTTTGTACATAGAGGTAAGCCATTTTGGCTAGATTTTCACTACTATTTACTGGTGTTCTCACTAGACGGTATTTGTCACATTATCAGTATTATTTCGTTCACCATATCCAGTTGTACACTTGACTAGTCTGGTTCACTCCAGCAGTTGAGTTTTCTTTCATTGTACTAGAAACATAGAATATGACGGCAGATAAAAACCATTCGGCCAATCTAGTCTGCCAAATTTTCTAAATACTTTCATTAGTCTCTGGCCTTATCTTATAGTTAGGATAGCCTTATGCCTATCCCACGCATGCTTAAACTCCTTTACTGTGTTAACCTCTACCACTTCAGCTGGAAGGCTATTCCATGCATCTACTACCCTCTCAGTAAAGTAATACTTCCTGATATTTTTAAACCTTTGTCCCTCTAATTTAAGATTATGTCCTCTTGTTGTGGTAGTTTTTCTTCTTTTAAATATAGTCTCCTCCTTTACTGTGTTGATTCCCTTTATGTATTTAAATGTTTCTATCATATCCCCCCTGTCTCGTCTTTCCTCCATGCTATACATGTTAAGATACTTTAACCTTTCCTAAATTTTATCCTGCAATCCATGAACCCGTTTAGTAGCCCTTCTCTGAACTCTCTCTAAAGTATCAATATCCTTCTGGAGATACGGTCTCCAGTACTGCGTCCAATACTCCAAGTGAGGTCTCACCAGTGTTCTGTACAATGGCATGAGCACTTCCCTCTTTCTACTGCTAATACATCTCCCTATACAACCAAGCATTCTTCTAGCATTTCCTGCTGCTCTATTACATTGTCTGCCTACCTTTAAGTTATCAGAAATAATCACCCCTAAATCCCTTTCCTACTATACCATGTCAAATGAGTTTGGATGTTTGTCAAAAACTCAAGCTCTCCCTGGCACCTGAAGCCTGTTTCTTTTTCTGCTACACAGATAATGCAGGAAACCACACTTGCACTTTCTGGATGGCAAGTATAGGCTGGGAGAAGGTTAGCTCATGCTTTCAGCTTATAATTAGTAAGGACATAATGAGGCTTCATAATTTAAGAACTACTTTTAATACACTTGTGCATTATCAGTGTGGCTTAAGAGCGGTGCACCATTGTTAAGAGTACTGGTTATTGGCAAAGGTCTTGTTTAGACATGGAGCTACAGCCCTATAAACACTACAATGGCTGTTGTGGCTTTACAGTCAGTGTCCCTTTAAAACATGAATGTGCCACAGAGCTAGTTAAAGGGTCACAATAAATTTATATTAAAGGGACACTCCATTGCCCAAATAAAAAAAATAAAAAAATAAAAAGAAATGTGAAAAAAATAAAAAAAAAATAAAAAAAATTCACATTTAGGCGTTTTTCATTTGGAATATATCTAAAAAAACAAAAACAAACTTATTGCAAAATAGGCAGATCCCCAGACTTTCTGTAGCAGTCTAATCACAGACTTCCCAATGCAGTTCAATGAGATTAGAAGTCTTTGCAAGGTACGTGCTCTGAGGAATTGCAAATTCTTGAGTTTTGCTTCACTAAGCTAAACAACCAGAAAGTAACAGAAACAGCTGTCGGAAAGCCAGGGGATGTAACCAGGTAACTTTATAAATGGATCACTCTATAGTGAAATCTGCACTTTTTGTAAAATGAAAAAACAAACGAAAAAAAAAAAACACACACAAAAACCCCCCCCACAACAAGTCTTCACATATATAGCACTTCAGCAATCCAAAGTGCTATAGTGGTCTGGAAAGTTAAATTGCTTTTCTGAAACATATTCTATACTGCTCAAAACTGAAAGAGAAAAAAAAAGTAAAATGTACACTTTGTACTTGAAAATACACATTACCAACACATCTTCCAATCCAGACAGAATTAAACACAAGTGGAAGGACACAAGAATTCAATAGAAACAGGCAATATAAAAATTAACCAGACACCTGACAACTAGAAGATGTCCAGTGTGTAACTGAACAGTCTGGCAACTCTGTTCATGGCTGTTTTCCCACTAATGTAGGGTGCCTGAGCAGAGTCTTGGGGGCCGGGGGACGGGACACAGCTACAGTGTGTAATGGGCACAGGAACATGACAGAATGGCATATCCCTGTATCTGTGCACAAGTTACATTAGGTTAGAGACTCTGGTTCTAAATCATTCAGTTTCTACCTTTAATTTGAGTAAATTGTGACTGGAAATAAGTTAACCCCGTGAGTGCAGAAAGCATTCTTATTAGGTAAACAGGATGTGACAATTCCAAATGAAATTCAATCTTCATTTTCTCTGACTTGCAAGTTGTTATCTGCTAGAGGAAGCTACCACAGACATTTATCAGAGTCAGCGCTATTTTAATTATTGTCATCTCAAAGTGAAGAAAAACAGTTTTCAAAGCCAGGATGGAAGGGGGGGGGGGAAGAAAAAAAAGAAAAGGAGGAGGAGAATGCAGGGTTTTCAAAGTTCACTTTACAGGGAGCAAAAGATTTTTAATACCCTTCCATATCGGTAGCATTTAGAATTTTTTAGTAATATAGATACATGTGATTATTGCATATGTGTTACAAGGTGAGGGTATGCAGAATAAATAACGGTTCAGGCACGCCGAATAACAGAAATAGCAGCTTTATTGGAGCAAAAGCAGCAATGTTTCGACCCAACCGGGTCTTTATCAAACTTGATAAAGACCCATTCTGCTTTTGCCCCAATAAAGCTGCTATTTCTGTTTTCCAGGAGTGTCTGAACTTTTATTCTGCATATCTTGCAAGGGAGGCCTGGCCAGCCCTGGCTTCAGAGCACCTGGGTTATTTGGTGAGTGCCGTGTCTAGTATGTCTCTACCAGCTGACGGTATGGCCTCTCTCGTAGCTTTTTGACAAGACTCAAACATTCCTTGCTTGATAGCAATGATTTTGTAATTTAACTATTTTGGACCAGTCAAATAATGGATCAATGACAAAAGTAGATCAAATGAAAGTGAAATATATACAAGGTATATAAGCCACGTGTTCCTAAAAGATTCCGGGTACACACCTTGCGAATTCAAAGTGCTGAGAGAAAGAATAGGTGTGCATGTTTTAGCTACCAGGTGATGGTGTGTAGTGTGCACTGAATATGAACAGATACTATATTACATCCCTCTATGCCAGTGATGGCTAACCTTGACACCATAAATTGTTTCTGGACTACATTTCCCATGATGCTCAGCTAGCTTTTAGACTCTATACGCTAGCTAAGTGTGGCAAACTCACCCATTTAAGGGAGTTTGCCATGAGTTTTTGCAGGGGCTTGCTTGCCCGCCTCCTGCCCTGTGACTATGGCCCCTGGGAGATTTGACACTTTAAAAACAGCATTGGGGCTTATGGACTTGTATTGGACCGTGCTGGCCCTTTAAGAACCGTCTGGGGACATATTGAGACTTTGTGTGACAATGCCCCTTTAAGACTATGTCCCCAGACCTTTAAAATCCTTTGTGCCTGGCTTTCTCCCACTTGGTTCAGTAAATGGGGCATACTGAACCAAGTACCACACAGGCGGACCGCCCAGAAGTGGAAGTGTGCGGCTAAATTTACCTCCCAGGCTGGGAGGCTGCTGTAGGTAAATTACCAACCGCTGGGGGGCCGCCGTTCGTACACGTGGTAGCGGCCATCTTTATTCAGGCGAACGAGGTCAGCAGTGTGTGCAGCCAAATTCATGGAACTGAAATCTGCTACACATTTAGCCGAACACCGTTGACCCTTACCGTCTCCTCCACTGAGTTTTCAGCCACAGAGACTAAGTCCCGTTCAGCGATTCGAACGCTCATTCGAATGGGACTTAGTCATTTTTTCAGCATGAAATTGACCGACCGCACAGCCAAATCTATGGAACGGTTTTGGGCAGGAAAATGTGCTTGAGGTCGGTCATAAAGGACTTCCGTCTAACTTTTTATCTACTGGAGGGATTTGTATGATTTTTGAGAGTGTTTATATTTAAAATATGCTGATTATTAATATGTAATTTGTAAGATTTGAAGATTGAATGTATAGTTTTAAAGTTACAGTACATGTATGAAAAGTATATTTTTCCTGCCTGTGATAATTACATTAACCCATTGTGTTCAGTAATTATATCACAGGCAGAGGGGAGGATTTGTTGGGAATGAATGGGAGTGTTTTACTATATTGTACGTGTTGGATTGGTTGTTCTTCAAAACCCTGTGGGCGGTACTATGTATAAAAGCACATTTTCATTAAAACTTCAGTTCTACATCACCCTCAATTTGGAGTGCCGTCTCTTATTGGGGGAATCTGCTACAAGGGATTGCTATGCTAGTCATACTCTCTTGCTATATCACTCCTAAGCTCTTGTAATAGCTTGTTCCTGTCAAGCTCTCTGAAGGAGCCTACGGTGGTTATGGTGTCGGCTGGAGTGCTTGGAGCCCTCAGGAATCGCTAGGAGCATCCTTCAACGGAGGTACCCAGTCAGGGTGCCAGGTGATCCGTTACACTAAGCATCATGGAAAATGTAGTCCAGAAACAATTTATGGTGTCAAGGTTAGCCATCACTACTCTATGCACTATTGACCACTGGATCTGACACTAGGCCAACAAGGCATGACTGGAAGACTAATCCTCATATAATATTCTTTTTTAAATGTATTTTTCTTGTTCAGCCAACTGCAGTAAGCAGGACAGGTGAGCGGCCAAATGTACTGGGAAAAACTCACTCACAGACCCATACATACATACATACACACACACAGACAGACAGACAGACCCGAGCAGACTGACATACACAAACATACTGACTGAAACATACTGACACACATTCTATGAAACACTGTGCATTCTCTCTTATCTTTATTGCACTTTGCTCTTCATTCCTGTCTTCTTTAATGCGCCCGGTGGCCAACACTTTTTCTCCAAGCCCCATTTCCCGTTATTCTCCCGCCCCCTTGTTCCCACGTACAGGGCAAGGGGTGGGAGCGAGTGAATTACGCGCCCTTCCGCTGCTTGACTGGGAGAGGGGTCCTGACTTAGCAGGCTGTGGTGAATGCAGGACCGACATTCTACAAAGCGCTATTCTACAAGTAAGTGCTCTCTAGCGCCTGGTAACGTGACCTGCTATATATATTCAATCCCACTTGATAGGGGGGCCACCAGACAAGCAGTAAAACCACTGCCTGTGTCCCCCCCCCCCCCCCCCCCCAAGTAGGCGCCCTGGGCGGCCGCCTACTTAGCCTATAGGACGCGCCGGCCCTGCTTGCTCATAACTATTCAGATTATTTTTTTATAAAACATGACATAGCCCAATTAAAAAAAACTTTACTTACCTTCTTTTGCCAAATACAGCTCTTTGAATTTTGCCCTCTTTTGATTAAATTCCTGCTCAAGTTGCTGTTTAGTGCGTAGAAATTCTGCATTGTTTTTCTCTAGTTCTGCTACCCGTTCAAGGAGAGAAGCTGCTAAATGAAAGAAAAACAAAACAAAAATAAATAAATTTAAGGGGAATTGCATGTGGATCCATAACTTGCAATAAATCACATTTTCTTCCCACACACACACAATATACACTTGTAATGTGTTAACACTTTAAAAGACCAAAAGTTACAATTTTGAATTGATTGTATTGGAGGTCAGAAGGGTTACACGCTTAATTCCTCTTTGAAGCTGCTACCCCAACAGAACTACTCTGCAAAGTATGAAAGTCCACACATGAGCTGCCTGTATGTCTAGTTCCAATGTAAACTGACTTCGACCACATAGCTTGAAACTTAATCGATATGTTAATAGCCATTAGTCTTCAATAAAACCCTTGTGTTCCAGTACCATATCCAAAAGAAACATAATACTTACCCACAGATTAATAATTAAGCCTCATTTTTATTATATTTAGAACGGGACAAGCACAACCTTCTAATCAAGCCTAAACATGATTGGCGTAACTTAAGCTATATGGGAAGGGATTGAGATGTCCGCTATAATTGGGTCACAAGTAAGAAGTGTGACATCTATGGAATGGGAAAATGGTAAATTCATAGATGCAATTATTATTTCGGTGGCAAGTACAAAAAAGGAGATAGGACCAAACTTTCCATTTGGATTGATGTTGGCCTGGAACACAGGGTATATAACCAATGAAATTGAAATGTGTATTGTACTGTAACATCTAATTTTGAATGAGTCACCATCTGGGTTGGAATATCAGTGATATTCCAACACAGTCAATAGGATTCAGAATGATTCTATCTTTACGAAATACTAATTTTGCAGGTGAGGGAAATGGCAGTGCCACACTGACTGTATGCCAACATAGAATGTTTGCTTATTCAGATTTAGTAGCTGCATGTAGCCCTGCAATTACTTGAATGTCCACGTCAGAACAGTATGCATAAAGAAGTATAGAACGGGAGTGGGCAAATGATAAATCCCCAGATGTTAGAGAACTGCAACATCCACCATCCTTTAACATAATCTAAAGGCTCACTCTTGGGTTAATCTTTCTTCCGCATCAATCCCGAGCACTATTGTACTCCTGTGCAAGAGTAAGGACAGAGGTCTATGGACAATCTTGTAAGTGATCCTCCTGATATCTAATCTTGCAATTTGTGAAAATATGCCTCTTTTCAACAATCGACTAAATTTGACAGCGGAAGCTCCTTCCTTTAGTCAACCTCATCTTTTACTTTGTATTACGCTTTTACTGCATTGGAACTTAACTGGAATTCCAACATAAAAGTAGACATTGAAGTAGACTGGCTACTCATTAGTCAGGAGGTACTTTTGAATGAGCCACATTTGATAATTTAAACTTTACCGAACATTTCCAAAAATTAAATAAACATAAAACACAAAAGCAAAACACTTGTCTGATACTGAACACAAGTATCCAGAAAGCATGTATCAGGATAAATATGTATGGATCAGAACAATTAATATGTATTTGCACAGGACATATAAACAAATGTATAATATATAAAGGCATCACATAAATTTCTAATGTCAGTCCTCAAATCCATATTTTTGCAATTTAAAAACACACGTGGCCAATTAGTCTTATAATCTCACATACACATTATGCGTTGATCTAAACTTGCACTGTTGTTTTTAAATCAATACTCTAACCAGGGATCAGTAAGTAGCTGTCAGGCTGTAGTGGATCAGTATATCACATGAACCTCAATGCAATAATCATAAATTAAATGGAGCATGTATACGGTGGGTTACGAATTTTTTTTTTTTTTTAATTCTTTATTTTTGAAGTGCATGAAGGTATAACAAGAGGGCTCGTCATGCCCCGACAGCAGTGACAAGTATATAATCAGACATTCATTAACAGTTGGTCAGCATGAGGAAAAATCAGCACCAATTTTTTTTTTTGTAACATAGACAGATTTAGCGGTCCTGTCTAAGCGATGTATAACATGTTTATAAGCAGGAATTTTACATTTTACTAAAAAGGCTTGAAAATTAAGAGGTTATTAGAATTATAACAATTCAAACATTTTGGCGTCCGAAAAAAAATATGCAATCTGTGTGGTGTAGGCTTAGATTGGTCGTTATATATAAGTACGTTCTGTACGTGCGGTATAGGCTAAGTTAACCTTTTTAAAAGAGAAGTTACGTTCACAATTACAGGCGAGAGCAAAGCAAAACAATGCATGGTAAAGGGAAGCATCACAAATATATGGTGTGGCACAGGAACATGCTATGACACAATAATAATATTTGAGGAAAACATTGTACCATCTATATTTGAGATAAAGGCACATTTTTAAAGTTTAAGTGTAGTAAAGATAGACAGTTATCAGACATCAGAGTCAAGCATGAAACACAAAATAATAGTCCTGAACTAGGCACGTTATAATTCTGCACATTTTTGTTTTTTAAACTAGGACGGCAACAAGCTAAGCAAACATGGCTAGATGCTCGTGTTGCTGATAAATGATAGGTATTAGTTGGGGACACGTTTTGGTGAGGAATACAGTTGAGTATATCGCCACAGATGGCACCTGAGTAACACATTATATAATTAAATGTAAAACAAGGCGCCGTCCCTATGGCCAGCGTGAGACCTCATAGGATGAAGCAGGCTTAACCGATGCCGGATCTGCCTTGTTGAAGCTTCAGGCAGTGAGTGTCCACCGATGTAGGAATCCGAGCACAGTCCAGGAAGGCTTGCCGTTCGTCTCTATGTTGGTTTCCTCTGGGCCGCAGCGATCCACGATGGGATCTGCCATGTTTGTGCGGCAGGGGGCTAGTGTCCGTCGATGCAGGGATCCAGTCAGAGTTCAGCAAGGCTTGTCGCTTAATTCCCCGCTGTGTTCCCCTGGGCCGCAGCAGTGCGGGATTGATGTAGGGTAAGTGTGGGGCTGACTCCATGGCAGGGGTATCGTGCTTGGCGCTGGAATCTCTGTTTCCCGGCAGAGAAGGTCTTTGCTCAGCTTTCCGACCCTGCGGTACAGCTGTTGTCGGCAGCGTGAGTGGGTCCCCTACACGGCTCTGTGACGGCGTGGATTGCTGAGGAAGAGGAGGAGAGCTTTTCTGTCTCTCAGCTATGCGAAGCCAGAAGGCAGCAAACACTTCATCCAGCCTTTGGTCGAGTGAGCGTGTCTGTGTAGCGCCCGGATTCCCGCCCATGGCCTCCACTGCCCTCGTGGGTTGTGGGCCTACGATGTCGCTGTTGGGCACCAGGACGGTCGACCGGGATAACCCCCACCGGTCCTTGGGGGGGGGCAAGAGCCTTGTTTCAGGATTGCAGGCTTATATGGCGGCGGAGGAGCGGCCGCCTCCTCCGCACCGACCACGTTTGTAGGCCATCCACATCCCTCGAGTGCCGTCATTGGAAAGATTAGCGTGTTTGGTGTCAGGGTGATCAGTAGTGCTTCCCCTCTCATTATCTGTCTTTTATTTGGCGTTTCGAGGTTGTGTTGTGCCCTTAGTTTTGCTTACTTGTCGTGCCAAGCAGGAGCTGGAGCATCAAGCGTCCGCTCAGTTCAGCAGCCAGGCCCCGCCCCCGGGTTACGAATTTTAATTCTGCAGATACCACAGATCTAAACAACTGACTATTCAATTAATCTGTTATGTCATTGTGAAAAGCACCCAACACCTGAACACCAATATATTTATATTACCTAATGGAGCCTGAAGACACCCTGCCCTCTATTAGGTGTGAATCACTAGCCATACACCTGTTATACAATAGATTGCTTGCCTCATAGCTTACACCTCGAAATGCAGGACACACCTGAACACACAAATGAAACTTAAGTTTAATATAATTAAGGAAATGTTGAACGTCAGTGCTCCCGGAAGCACCTCTAGTGGCCGTCTGAGTGGCTGCCACTAGAGGTGTTATTAGGCAGTACAGGTGGCCCTCACTTAATGACCTACCTGCTTTACGATGTGTCACACGTATGACCAGCTCTCTAGCATTGGGATTCAAGGAATTCCCCATGTTAGAGAGCTGGTTGGTTTGACTACGTAAATTTCCCTGAACATAAAAAAACAAAAACAAAAAAAACGCATCAGAACAGGGAATCCCTCTAATCCAGAGATAGGCAATCTGCGGCCTGCCAGATGTTTTGGACTACATCTCCCACAATGCTCCTAGGGCCAAAATGCTAGCAAAGCAAAAAGGGAGATGTAGTCCAAAACATCTGGAGGGCCACAGATTGCCCACCCCTGCTCTAATCTATGTTCGGGGAATGTTCCCAGAGAATAAGTTGTCTAACAAGGTATACCCCTAAATTGCAGTAGATGGAGCTGGGAGACTACAGGGGCATGGTCTATACACCAAAATTACTACATTAAGGCAAGGTTGTTTTGGTGCTTAGAGTATCCCTTTAATGATTTGGCTATCAATGCCACAATATAGTTCAATGCTGACACAGCCAAGGACCACTTTGCAAGGGAGCACATATACTATATGCATTGACAAAAAAGACCCATAAATAATAGATAAGGATTGGCGAGGTTAGCACTTGAAATTCTTAATATCTGCCACCTTAAATGCGTATTAACAACAAGGAAAAGTTGGCAAATGGCAACATTATCCCCTACTCATTTCTCTGTATATTGCTTTCACCCTTTTTTCTCAACCTGTCACTGTGTACTCATTATTGTCCCATTTTCCATAGCCATCTCTTTCCACGTTTTAATATTTGATGAGGCCTTTCCTGCTCGTTTACCTTTGTCAGCTGGTGGTAGTATCATTTCTGGTGTCAAATGTTATGAAGCAGTCATATATGGTGCTGTTCTTTAACTAATACTAATCAGCACAGTTCTCAAGCAACTTACTCTGCAGGGATGCATGCCACAACACCTCATCATCCTGCATCACTTCAGTTTGACCAGCATGGGAGCTGTGTTGATTTATGCCAGCTAAAGAACATCATGCAGCTGTGCTTTGTATGGCTGTTAGAGGCTATAGCCGTGGAATCACTAGTAGGGTTATTCACTAAAGTTAGAGTCGTCAGGAATTAGGTGAATTTCAAATTTAAGGCAGAAGCAGCCAAACTGGAGTATAGTGGAGCTCTCAGTTTAGCTATTTTGGCCTTAAATTTGAAATTAATTTTGCATTCAATTCTTTTTTTTTTTTTTAATAATCAGTTTTTATTGGGGTGCATACAAAAAATAAAGGTTAGGCTCGCAGGCCTGCATCAATAATAGAATGCATTCAATTCTTACTTTAGTAAATGACTCGGTAGGAGTTTGAGAAAGCTGCTGCATGGAAAAAATTAAGTTACAAATATAAAAAAAATATTTTTATGCAAGTGAATAAACATAAGTTGGATGAAAAGGAGAACGTTTTTTAAAGTCACAATTACCTTGGTTTATTATAATTTACAATCCACAGCCAAAGCGGATTATAAATTGAGATTAAGTCTGAGAATGAAAGCTATGTTAAATACCAGCAGGGAACACTAACTGTGACAGAATACAGAGGTCTTTGTGTTTTATGTGTCTTAGCAGTGATAACATTAATGTGTAAAATGTAGAAGGTATGTACTTCTCTTCCGATATGAAAAACAGCATTAATCATACTCTTTCATGAGAGGTTTAAAGTGCACAAGTTATGACACACACTGTTTAGGATTAGATTAAAATACATTGCATTTCATCTATACAGGTGCTAGCTGAAATCTAATTGAAATTTATATATTTAATGTACTACTACTTTAAAAAAAATTGGCCAATCCGGCACATGTCACTCAATCCTAAATATAGACCTCTCTTTGCTAGCGGAACGAGACGAGGATTGACTGACTGGAAGAGCAGTAGAATGCCGTAGATCCTAAAATTATAATCTGCTTACCAAGTTAGTTTGCGACAGAAGCACATTCATCGCAAACCAGGTCACATGCTACATGCTTCTTTGAAGCGGCACTGTCATGCCAAATTTACCTTTTGCCTATTGATTCATCCTTTCTTCCTCTCTCAGAATATAGGGAGCCACCTACTAAAAGGCTGAAAGACCAAAATAGGTCTTTCAGACAAATTTACTAGTACTAAGTACAGATTGCTTAGTATTAGTAATTAAGGGAGCTTAAAATCTCCCTTTTGCCTTGTGACACTGTCTGGCTGTCAGACAACTGCTCTTGTTACTTCCTGGAAGTTTAGCTCCAGTTTCCTGCTGGAGATCATTAAGTTATACATGGATGCCTATGGGACCATTCTAAAACAAAAATTGAGATGACTATGGCCAGTGGGCTGTAGTTGTTATGGTGTTTAGAGTGTCCGTTTTATGATTAGAGCATTGAAAAGTAGCAGGATTGGTTTGGCTAATCCTGTATTTATAAAAAGCGCACTGTATAAATTGAGGCAAAAACAGTCTTTATTTCAGTGTGTGTGTATATATGTATATATTTCATTAATTCATTGTACAGAGGCTATACACACACACACACACACACACACACACACACACATATATATATATATGTGCATAGCCTCTGTATAATGAATTAATCAATGTGGTTACAATGTGGGCAAATAATGCCTTGTCTCTTTCATGCAGAGAGTTTTAATGAGCAATATACTTTCATCTAACTTGTACGTATCATTACGTTTGCATGTTTTTTTCATTATAGCAGACTGCCTTCCAAGGTCTGAATCTAAGGTTTGTTCATGAAAGGCTGCATCTGTACTTGTAGAAATAAAAGATCTGCTGCTCTCAAGCTGGCCTTGTATAAACTATAAAAAAAAACTGTATTAAAAGTAATAAATACATTTAAAAAAATGTAACGATTTGTGCATCTAAACTTTTTCTCTGTTTTTTTTACATTTTTTTATTTTGCAGTGCATATATAATAAAGATATTACCACAAGAACAAGCATGCTATGAAAAGTTGGCAGTACATGTCAAGATTACACCACCTTTTTATTAGAATTGTAGCAACATCTAAAATTAGAGGTACGTGGCTTAAAAGAAACAGAAGTCGGAGTTCCCAAGAATATAAAATGATGCAATTATTAATAACAGTAGTACTACGCTGACCTCTAGCAATGAAGTAATAGTATATAAAAGGATAATTATAGGTGTATATGAGTGGTATATTAAAATAAGCAAACCAAGCTAAGTATCTGCACAACATTTGCTATAAAGTTGAATATTAATTTATGAATGGGGGTATTAAAAGTAAGCAAACAGAGTGTGGTAGTGTGGTATCTGCACACTATGAAGTTATGTGGACAAGGGTATGCGTAAATATAAGCTTGATAGACAAGTATTAAAGGACCCCTATAGTCACCCAGACCACTTCAGCTCAATGAAGTGGTCTGGGTGTCAGGTCCCCCAGGTTTTAACCCTTCAGATGTAAACATAGCAGTTTCAGAGAAACTGCTATGTTTACATTGCAGGGTTAATCCAGCCTCTAGTGGCTGTCTTCCTCATGCTTTCCTATGGGCGTATTTAATGCGTGCGCAGCTCTGGCCGTGCATGCGCATTCCGCTCCACTCGGGAGCAGAGGTCACCAATGCCGAGGGAGCCTGGCACTGGATTAAAGTTAGTAGCTGAAGGGCCTTCAGCCCAGCGGAAGGGGTTGAAATAAGGGTTATATAGTGTCAGGAAAACAAATTTATTTTCCTGACACTAGAGTGATCCTTTAAAGAACCATTCAGTATCAGGGATACTAAAAGTGTTCAAAACACATTTACGTAGCCAGTCCACTTTTCCCCTGTGAAAAGGTAATAAAAACGTACCTTTATTCCAGCAGTGCACAGGTCTGCCATGGCTGGCCTCGTCCCCGCTCTGCCTCCTTGGCTGAGAACAGCAAAAATATCTCAGCCAATCCAATGCTTTACAGTAGAAAAGCATTGGGAGGCTGCTGTGCTGCGCCAATCAGCATCTCCTCATAGAGATGTATTGAATCAATGCATCGCTATGAGAAACATTCTGCGCTGCACATTGTGAAGCACCACTAGTGGTCATCTGATGTTACTACTGCAAGGGATTCTGGATGGGTATATGCAAATTAGTTAAACAAAGCCGCAAGTCAGTAACCAACCTCATGCTGGCAAGTTGCATTAGCAAAGAAACAGCTGTCCATGAGTGGTTCACTGGCTTTGCATCTCTTCAGGAGTTGTTTCAAAGCTGTTGTATACAGAAAACACAAACTCCAAGAAATCAATGTTTAAAATGGAATATTGAGGCAAAGATTTGATTCTTTGTTGAACTCATTTGCATATGCCCACCCAAAATCTCTTGCAGTAGTAACATCACTACAAATTTGAGATTTCTGTGGGAAAAGCAAGTCTTATGGCTTGACTGGTATGCAGATCTGTGTTTAACATTGACAGAGAGGTGTAGGAATCATATAGATTCTGCTGAACAGGGGGCCCCTTTGTCATACTAATGGCAGCATAACCACTATACTGAGCTGTTAGTAGTTATGTTGTGGAGGCTCTCCCTTTAAAATCGATTTTGTGTGTGAAAAAAGGTGCACCAAAAGCCTTTAAAATAAGACATTTTATATTCCTAGTTCTGCATGGCTTTTTAACTGTAAATGTCATAATATTCGTACTGCAATAAAACGTAGTTGTGTTCAGCCATGTCTCACAAGTAAAACAGTACCCCCATGTCTAGTATAGGGTTTTCCCCTTTTAAGTATTTACACATTGAAATTTGACAGATTTGGTTATGTTGCCTTTGAGACCGTATGGCAGCCCAGGAATGAAAATTACCCCCATCATGGCATACCATTTGCAAAAGTAGACAGCCCATGCATTCATGGAGTATGTCTATTTTTATTTTTAAGTAGCCACTGAGTCACAAACACCTCGCCAAAGTTAGCGTTCAGATTAGTTTTTTGCATTTTTCACACCAAGTGCACCTTTACTGATGAGATCATCGCCATAAGTTTTACTGTTTTGAAACAAACACTCATATTTGTGTTCTGCAAAGTCTCCCGAGTACAACA
The DNA here is from genome assembly GCF_036172605.1 of Pelobates fuscus. NCBI lineage: Eukaryota > Metazoa > Chordata > Amphibia > Anura > Pelobatidae > Pelobates > Pelobates fuscus. The sequence goes on from NC_086317.1 coordinate 281,331,078, forward strand.
GTACCCCCCATGTACAGGTTTTATGGCGTCTTGAAAGGTTACAGGGCTAAATATTGGGCTTGCAAATTAATTTATCTGGGCTTTGTCAGTTAGGTCCCTCAAACTGTAATTTATAATAAAATAAAATCACACAATTATGTAAAAAGTATAACATGAATATACACATCAAATTTAAATTTAAATCCACTTAGTATAGGACGGCATTGTATGCGCACTGGCTTAAAGGGGTTAAGGAACAGCAATAATTGTTCTTGGAATGTTGTCATACAAGTCCTTAACTGTGAAGGCAACATTCAACATATTGCAACATTCTTAGAAAGGTAAAGCTTCCAGCTCCTTGAAGAAACTTGAGCAGTTCAAAACATAGTTTACACTCTGTGCTCCAAAATGTTATACAAAAAGTTCAATGAATTTTAGATCTGGTAACTCCATCCTAACTCCATCCCTTAAAGGGACACTCCAGACACCTAAAGCATTATAGCTTGCTGAAATGTTTTATGTGTGAAAAGTTTATCCTGTTTTGCATTTTACAAATAGTGCCGATTTCAAAAGAAATTGGCACTTTTATAAATTAACATTGTTACAGAGCTAGCTTTCAATCATTCAACTGGTCATGTTACTTCCTAGCTTGTTTAGCTCTGTGAAGCTAAACTAAGAGTCAGCAAATGTTGAGAGCAAGTTCTTTGCAAATATTTGCAATTGGACCACCGCAGAAAGTCTGCAATTGGACTGCCGCAGTGGGACATACGTGGCTAGTGAAATTCTCCAGGAAAATGAAACAGGGACGGGAAAACCCCAAAAAATTATTCTACAAATATATGCATTTATTTAGTGAAATAATGACTACAAGTGTGGATGAAACTGGGATTTAAAGAAGAAAAAAAAAAAGATTTTAATTGGATATTTTTTATTTTAGTCAATTATATTTTAATGAAAAGCTTTTGGAGGAAAAAAAATTAAAGATAGTTTCATATTTATAATTCAATACATTATAATTCAAAGGTTATTCAGAATGAAATAGAGCTATGCAGTATAGGACTGCATATCCATGCAATATTTACATTTTTGGTAACTAATCTAAGGTATTCAAGCTAAGATAACATGCAAGTAAAACGAACATAAAATAAACAAAAAGTTCAGGAAAAGACCTTAATCCCATTGTTCAAACAATGAACACATTACCTTAAGTACTAGGTTTCAAGATTGTTTGGAGTGAAATGCATCTGTACCAGGCTGTAAGTGTGAGAAGGGAGGGGCAAGCAGTAGAATGAAACTTAAACCTGAGCAGCTTACAAACCTTGGGATCTTGGTTCACATAGGTTTAGGTGCTTAATTTCCTCCCTTGAGGAGCAAAACGGCAGCAGGCCATAAGAGACACAGCTTGTGATTATTTTAATGATGTTCCTCTAAATATGGGTAAAGCACATAAATGCAAGGCCAATGAAACATCATTAGAAGTGCTGTGAAGGCTTTAGGACAGTAAACGTTTGAACTGTTTTTATATTAAAAATAAAATATATATATCTCCATTACTGTTGCTGCATTTGTTCTTGTAGACAGCGACTGTGCAGTTTTTTCTAAAACTGCAATGTTTTACACTGCAGGACCAAGTGCAATAGGGAATCTGCACCTAGACCACGTCAATGAGTGAAAGTTGTCTGGGTGCCTAGAGTGTCCCGTTAAAATGTATAACTACCATTAAGAATTAGTCTGCACGGCCTGCGAGCCCAAATGTCGACTGCTCCCAATACTGTTACCAACTCTTGCTATCGCATGATGTTTACTCGTTATCAAACTAACTCTGTCAATGGAGACCTGCGAGTCTCACTGCTCAGTACTTTTTCACCTTTGCAAACGCAAATAAAAATCATATTTACAAAAAAACGAAAAAAGAATTAGTCTGCACTTTTCAAAATCATTTAAATAGAGTCTTATGGATTAGTGATATAAAGCGACATGATTTAAATCAAATCCACCTTGCTGAACAGGGTGCTAGTGATAGGTTTAGAGTGTCGGCTCGCATTCTCTTTCCTGTCAGAAGGCTTCTTGATTGACGCCTGACCAACAAAGGAAACAGCTGGGCACCATCTGCAAAACTTTGGTGTTTGTTCATTAATTGTTTAATATCCTCAGGTACGAAGGTAAGTGGCACCTCATCACACCTTAAAACTTCACTGGGTTGAAGTGGTTATAGTGCCCGGGATATCCCTTTAAGAAACAAGTTAACGTGTCACTGTAACCAATGACTTAAATTACACTCTAATCTCCCATACTTTCAAGCGCTATGGAGATAATGCATTACAAAAAGGGGAGGGGGATCAAATGTGCAGTTTCTGTGAGAACAGGAAGTAGTAAAGATTTTCACAACTCACTGCTTTTTGCTTTTCATTCAGATTTCTGTTCCTGTATTCCCAGCAGAGAAAGAAACAACAAATGTTTGTACAAGTGCCTTAAAACCCCTCTTTTTAGGAAAGCTTATGGCCTCCCAGACTAACCTCTACCTCACATACCTGTCTCTTGCTCTCTCTTATAGGGCAGCACTCTACTCTCTCCTCCAGCTCTGCTTCACACCCACATTATTTGATTGCTATTTCCTGTCCCAATATGTTTTATACCCCACCTCCTATAGACTGTAAGCTCGTTTGAGCAGAGCCCTCTTCAACCTATCGTTTCTGTAAGTTTTCTTGTAATTATCTCATAATATTGTAAAGCTCTACGGAATCTGTTGGTGCTATATAAATGGCGATAATAATACTACAAGAATTTGCGCAGATATGTGCAATCAGTTGATCCTAGGTATGAACATATTGGTGCAGTTATAATAACTAGGACAATGGGAGAAAGAGTTTCACCATAGCCTATGCAAGAAACATAGGGAATCATGGTGCCTGGAGTGTCTGATTTAATTAAACGATATTAGTAAATAAAATTTCCTAAATGTTTCCAGTGCATTCTCAGTCACTCAAAGTAATATGCGGGGGTGTATATGGAAAACGTACATCAAGAAATTTCTGTAGAAACGAGATTGCAAAATCTCCCTTGTAGATTAGTGTCAATCAGATAAAAAGTTCACCAAGCTCAATAACTTTGAATCATTGAAAATGTTATGGTGCAGAGTCCTCCTACTCCTGCAATGAAGCACACAGTGGCTTATAAATGCAGCTTATTGAAGCAGATCTGTCATTTTTCTAGTATATTATAAATATACATTCTTTATGAAATACTCATCAAGATTGCACTGGTATTTAAAATAAATGCCAACACAATCCAAAGATCCCATGAGAGAAAGCGGGGACTACCTTGTCTTATGGTAAATTATGAGTTTGACAAAAGTTGCCAAAATGCGAAGCTCTGTCGTCAACTTCTTTTCCCATAACAACAGTTACAGATATGTGTGATTCAGGTATCGATTTATGAAGGATACCAGTCTTGCAGGATCATTCAGACCTAAGTGTCTTACTCTCATGCGTGAGTGAGAATACAGTACTGATGCGGCTCCTGGTAACTAAAGAGAGTTAGGTGGTGAAGAGGACTTGCAAGACAAAGATTGTGGAGGCCACAAGGGACAGTTTCAGGCAGGTAAAACTAACCTTTACCTGCACCCCACAGTCACCAGGCTGAATCTGTTTCTTTCAGGCATCTATGCAAAATATGGCTGGTTCTATGACCTTTAAGAAGGAATTTTATTTTCTACACAGACACCCACGATCCATCCAAAATGTGTATGGACATCTTACTCCCTGGCTCTGAAGATAGACCAACCCATTTATATGTGCAGTCAGATTCTCAGGCCCTCTCTACATACAGACAAAACCAAAGCATACTGTGAATCAACAGCCACAGCCCTCGTTCTGCAGTGCCACTCATCTAGTTATTGAAAACAAATAACCTCCCCCCCAGCATAGAACAGAATGAGAGAATCATGATAGGTGGAGTTTGAAAGGGTCTGTGCAAGTGCTGCAATTTCAGGAGTACGAAAGACAATTTTTCATCATTTGTTTTAATACCATATTTTTTATAATGCATTAAAAACGGGGGTCACATCCCTCATGCGGTGTTCCTGTTCACAGGCCAAATGTTCCCATGGCTTTCTGATTAACGAGTCAATCCACCCAATATAATATAAACATCACACAAAGACTTATCAGTAGTTTAAAATGTTCATTGAGTGGATTGGTCGACCCGTTCCCTCCTCAAACCCCACACAGCGCCGGTGTACCAGGAAGAAGTGAAGGGATCCGTAATTTCTTCCACCCCGCGCTGTTTTAAAACAAAGTGCAATTTACTTTGATTTTATGTTATGAAACCACTAAAGCAGCATAGGATACTAGTGTGAGATGAGGAAATATGGGCAGATGGACTATGTAAAGAGATAGAGGGGAATATAGGGAGAGGAAAACCAAAGGGACACAAGTAAAGGGTGAAGCAATATGGACAGAATTATTATGCAAGGAGAAAGAGGAAAATATGAGAAGGATACCAGAGGACAAAGGGACACAAGTAAGGGAAGAGGGACTATGGACATAAGGATACAAGGAGAGGAAAGAGGGGTATTAGATATTTTGAACCTGATACAGCCATTTTATATGCTTTTGTATGTAATGTCAGAAGAACAGTTACCTATCCCCATCCATGTAATTTTGGGGGTCTGGAACAGATTTTACAAATTTACATTAAATTCCTATGGGAAATGTTGATTCGGTTCTCGAACAAATTGGAACTCAAACAGCCTTCTGGAATGGATTAAGTTCAAGTTTCGAGGTTCCACTGTATAATATATATATATATATATCCATCCATCCAATACCCTGAATGTTCATCTTCTGCAGTATAATCCCTAGCTCCGACCTGCTCTGATCTTTCTCCATTGACATCCCCCTAACCAGCCAGACTACAAACACAGAAACTGTGCTATCCAAAGTGTAAAACATCCTTTACAAATACCACCTTATTAATAAAATGTCATCAGCAGTAAATCTATTTTACTCCAAAGAGTCTAATAAACTGAACTTTAAAAAAAGAAAAAAATAGATACAGCACTATCTTGTGGGACAGCAACTGATGACTGGGATTCCCTCAAACCCCAACAGATGGCAAAATTCACAATATAAAAAACAGAAAATGGGGGCAGGGCCTGATAGCCGGACGTGATTTTTGAAAGCTCCAGCACCAGCAGACACAATCCCACTAATCCTGCCCAAACAACAGAAGCCAGAAACTTAAGGAGCTTGGAAGGTGACATAGGACCCAGCAGGGAACAGAATGATACCTGTCCCGTGCCGATCCGCACTACAAGAGCCTGAACCGGCCATGCAGCCTAAAACTAAGCAGAGCCTGCAGCATGAGGGAGGCGACCGATCACCCGGCAAGGGACCCGCTCACAAACGAGAAGCACACAATGCCCTACAATCAGCTCTAAGCAAACCGCATTGAGTGGTAAAACCCCCAACTCAGATATAGGTAGACAGATTTCTTCCAAAATAGTCAGAAGGACAAAAGTTGCAAACCTAAAAAGAGAAAAATATATGGGGCTTTTCGCTTATACCAATGTGTAGGAAATTTTTTTTAAATATACTTAGGGTTTTTGGAGCAATTTTATTTGCTCTATGAAATCGGCTTGGGTGGTGTAATCCCACTTAGGATATATGAAGATAGAACCAGGTGTAATGCTAGAGGAATTGTCAATATAGTATGTGATGCCAGAGAAGACTTCCAGACCAGCCTAAATATTGTAAATCCACAGAGGGTATAGCAGCAAACACTGGTATTTTCTATGGGCAAAATAGACAAAACAATAACATTAAAATCAAAAGGTTCCGTAAATTCACAACGCGTTTCGCCAAATAGGCTTTTTTAAGTGAAGAAACAGAGGTCCTGAGGGAGAATGAAAATTTATAGGGCATCTAAAAAATGTTAAAATATATATATATATATATATATATATATATATATATATAAAAAAAAACATGGTCAGTGACCAACTAATACGAATCTCATGATACATACAGCCTTACTGACACATGAAAAATATTTTAAAAAGCCTAAAAAAATACATTTAAAAAATTGTGTTAATTTTGGGGGAAGAAATTAGATTTTAACCAGTCATATATGGGAAATGTATGATATTTTGTACTGAGAACTATTTCCTATACAAAAAACTACATTGTCCATGATGAGCAGTCAAAACTGTGATTATAGGACTACGATACAATTAAAGCAAACTGCTTCACTTGAAAAAGATTCTGTGGACAAAAGTCATTGTGAATTTACAGATCCTTTTGATTTTAATGTTCTTATTCCTTTATGTCTACTATATTTACCCATATTAAATACTAGTGTTCACTAGTATACCTCACGTGGATATTGTCATTCCTACAATTTACATTTCCTCTGCTGGTACTGAAGTCTCTTCTGGCATCACTATTTTGAGGTTTCCGCTGGCATTACATCATCTAGTACTATCTCCAAGTATCCTAGGTGGGGGATTATACTACCCATGCTAATTTCACATGGCAAGTAAAATCCTCCAAAAAACATAAGAATCGTACCACTCCCTGCGGTTTTCTTTGAGCGGATTGTGAAGCTTTGCGTTTTTAAGTGATTTTGACTGGTCTCATTTAGACCACCTGAAACAAAAAAAAAGTACACTATTGATATTTTTTATATGCTTCACATTTAACCTGTGAGATGCTCCAGACTGACTACAACCATACTCATTGCATGTCCTGCATGTTTACTCATCTGCTACATCCTTGACAAGGATTATGCCACCACATGCAGGTTGATCTCGCGCTAGCCTTTTTAGAGTGTAGTTCCTCTTCCTTTTATATTAATGCTCCACTTTTGAAAATACTACACTATCACAGGCCTATTTTGTGTTTATTTGTTTTACATATCCCATTCGCTGAACAGTTGAGGATATCAGACTGTTACTGGAACAGTTCATCCTATAGGGAACTTTCTCTTCATATGGACCTATTTGAGACCATTATAAATAAGGACATACATTTTTTTTAAATCGTATTTAATTTTCCCTAAATTGTCAAGTGTTGTATACCATTTATTATGTGCAACCTGTTTTTTACATTACGAATTACAGTTCATTCATACATTATGTGAACATCATGCAGACTCCATGTAATAAGTAAAACTATTCTAAAACAGTTTGACTGCTTAGAAAGAGAGGGGATGGCACAGGACCAACAGCACCATAACCTCTACGTGAGCTGGATTGATTAGAGTGTTTCTTTTAAAGGAAGACTTTTTTTTATATCTAGTCGATATGTAACGGACTAATGCTAATCACAAATAAAAAAAAAAAAAAACACAACCCTGAAATTTAGAACACTTATAGCATAGGTACACATGTACCAATAACGTACCATTGCACCCCATACTGCTAAAGCATTATGACAAATTCATGTGTGCAACAACGCACGCCAGATGACAATTACCATAGCTATAATTATTAACACATAATATTATGTGTATTATTAACTACATGCCAATCTTGCCACAAACCACCCTAGGTGTGATAGCTCACACAGCTTTTGAATTAGACAGGTTTAGCCTGCCTGGAATACTTTAATAGTCAGCCAAAAATACTTTGACAATTAGTGATGCATTATATCAAATGGTTTTAGCATTGGACCAATCATTCAGGAAGTCTATTGATAATTCAATATTTACTGAAAAAGCTTACTGTCTTCCTCATATATTTACTTGTTCATGGCCTCAGGATACACGCATCATTTGTCAGGAAGCCTTTAATAAATTATCACCTACTTTTACTCCCTTCTACAGTTTCCACTATTGCAATAGCAGTCACACAAAAACAATCAGTGGCTAGATCTACTCATATTTAAAAAGACATAACATCCAGTGTGATGATTTTAAGGAGACAAAGATCTGAGTGTGGTTATATATAGGGTAAGTATAAAAAGGTAGCGAGGCAGCGGTTATAAAAAATACAATACCTACGAGGTTATGTCAGTCTTATAGGAACACTACAAGCACCACAGCCACTACAGCACTCTGTAAGGGTTATACTGCCTGTAGTGCCCTGGCGACGTTCCACTGTAAGACGCCAAACAGTTTCAGCACTGTTTGACAACTAACCTTGGTACTGCTGGCCGTCTGGGCAGCATGAGCCACACCTGGTCTTATCCGGCAGGTGAAGGGTTTGTGTTTTAACCCCTTTCAAATAAAACTCTCCAAGAAAAAGGTTTCATTTTTATTTACATATAACTTTATAAAAAAATAAAAAATGCCCAGTCCAATATGGCAACATTTGTTTCTAAAAGAAAAATAAAATAGAATATTAAATTTAAGAAGCAATGCAACAATATATATATATATATATAAATAATCTTAAAATAGATTTATTGTTAAAAAGAAGAATTGAAGAAGCCAAGTCAAGCATCATTACACTTAATGAGCCCAATCCCCATCACACGCAGGGCGCTGTATCCCAGGCTCACCTGGTCTCCCACATACAGGTGTGAGGGCGTATCTCCAGGTCTCCATGTATAGGGGTCAGGGAGCCCCCACTCTACCCATGTTATTATTATTATTATTAGTGGAGCAGGAGGTAGGTACACAGAGAGGGTGCGTTCAGGCCGCACCGTTATCCGACTCTCCCCGCTGGCAGGGGAGCCATTGAGGAACACTAAGGACTCACCGTCCATGGGGGCAGCTTGCTCCGGGTCCGCCATCCCTCGGGCACGGGCGGCTCGGTCGGATTCGGGAAGCTACACCACCGAACACGGCCTCGGCATCCTCCAACACCGCGTCATCCTGACAGCGTGACAGCCCAGCGCGGTGACGGGACCTGCGCGTGACGCCGCAGAAGGGAAGAGGCAGCGAGGCGGCCATGTTTGTATCTGGCAATTCAGACTCGGTTCAGCCTTCACACCCAGAGTGTAGCATTCCCTGTATGTGTGTCCTACATGGCTATATCGGCTGTTGTGGAGTGTGTCAGCATGAATAACTGGAATTTGCTTAAAAAAACAAAACAAATAAATACATAATAATAATTGATGCATAATGAGAAAGATGTGATAGCAATGATAACACTGGTTTGTTATAAATTACATTAGAAATTTCATGAAAGCTATATTATAAGACTTTTCCAAGTAAAAGCCACTTACATGACTATTAGTACTTCATTGCTCTATTCATGTTTATTACATAACATAATAATAATTAAATAAAATTAGAATTGTTAGGAAATTGCAAATATGAGAAATGCTTTCCTATGGACTGGTAGAATGCGCACGCGGCTCTTGCAGCGCATGCCTATTAAGTTCTGATGTCGGAAGAGGGAGGAGATTTCCCCAGCACCGAGGGAGCCCGGCGCTGGAGAAAGGTAAATGATTAACCCCTTCCTCCCCCTTCAGCCAGGCGGGAGTGGGACCCTGAGGGTGGGGGGGGACCTAGAGACCCTATAGTGCCAGGAAAACGAGTTTGTTTTCCTGGCACTATAGTGGTCCTTAAAGCATATGTGGGATAGGCAAAAGGCTATCCAAGACTTAAGATAAGGCCCGGGACTAATTAAAGTATTTAGAAAATTTGGCAGACTAGATTATGCCGAATGGTTTTTATCTGCCGTCACATTCATGGGCATCCACAGGAATTTTTCCAGGGGGGGAGGGGCATAATTGTAATGACATCCATGCTTTTTTGACAGTGTCACGAATGGGAAGCGGCATAGTCATTATCACATAAAGCCAGGATGAATAACATTTTCACATCTATGGTGTCAGGAATACATGTTTGTATTCCTGACACTATAGTGTTCCTCTAAGCAAGATGGTCACCATCATCTAAATGGAAATGCTATGATGCCAGGAAGCCCTTGGGTGCTCTCTTTCCTTTAAGGGGTTAAACCCCTCTCAAATAGTTTAACCCTAAAGACTTCCTCCAGCTCCAGATCTCCAGGTCGCTCAGTGGTATTCGGCTTCTGAAACGGAGTGTCAGGAAGTGCAGGTTGACGTCAGGCATGGGTGCTGCAGATTGGCTAGAGTGGTGTCAGGGTACCTGAGGTCTCTACCTCCAAAAGAGGTAGAGACTTAGTAGTTTATCCTTCCAAACGAGCTCTTTCCTTCGTTCCTCGCGGTTCATCCAGTCACTTAAACACCGACCGCGAGGAATCCACGTCCTTTTCTAGCGGGACGCTCAATACGTGACGTCATGACGCTATCACGAGCGACCTGCCACTCAAGTGTCCGATATCCAATCGGTACTTGTCAGAGGCGTGTCTACCATCCGGAGCCAGGGTATTTAAGCTTACTTCTCTCTTCAGCTCATTGCCCTGTCGTGGTTCTAGCTTGTCTAGTCACTCAGTGCTCTGGTATTCTAGTTTGCTCTATTGGTTTTGACTCGGCTTGTTGTACTACCCTGCTTATCTCTGTTATCCCTTGACCCGGCTTGTCTCTCGCTTATCTGTCTTCTCGTTCCCTCGACCTCGGCTTGTCTCTGACTATTCTCTATTACTCTCGGTACGTTAGTCCGGCCATTCTAAGGCCCGGTATACGTACCTTTCCACTCTTTGTACCCTGCGTGTTGGATCCCTGTCCCGATCCTGACATTACGACAGGGCCAATGGATCCTGCAGGTACAAACAGTCAGCTTGGTTCTTCGGATTCCAGGTTTGACGCCATGGAGCATAGGATGGATCAGATGGCTTTAGCACTACAGGCACTTTTGTCTCGTGCTAGTAACCCACATGAGGAGACACGTACTCCTTCTATTTCTCCTGCAGTCTCAGGTCTAGAGGTAGCCACTGTAGGTGCTTCTTCCCGTATTACCCCACCAGTACGTTATGGCGGGTCACCGGAGAAGTGTCGTGGCTTTCTGAACCAGATTAGCATCCATTTCGAATTACAACCCCGCTCTTATCCTACAGATAGAGCGAAGGTTGGATTTGTTATTACTTTACTCATTGAGAAAGCTCTGAGATGGGCCAATCCTTTATGGGAGAATGATAATCCACTAGTCTATAATTATAATGCCTTTGTAGCTGCGTTTAGAAGAACTTTTGACCCTCCTGGTAGAAAGGTCAATGCAGCTAGATTACTGTTGCGCCTTAGACAGGACAATCGAACACTTGTGGATTATGCACTAGAGTTCAGGTCCTTGGCGGCAGAAGTTAAGTGGAACGAACAGGCTTATATAGATGTGTTTCTGAATGGGTTATCAGATGTAATTCTTGACGAGGTCGCTACTAGAGAACTCCCTGAGAATTTGGAGGATTTAATTTCTTTTATATCTCGTATTGATGAACGCCTAAGAGAGAGGCAGAACACTCGAGATAGGACCCGTAGACCCTCCTTTAAACTAGCGCCTACCTTTCAAAATTCTGAGTTCGAGGACTTACGTATTTCTGAACCTATGCAGATAGGCAGTACTCATCTCACAGAGAGGGAGAGACAGTACAGGAGAAGGGAGGGCTTATGTATGTATTGTGGAGTCAGAGGTCATTTACGCCTAAATTGTCCTAATCGTTCGGGAAACGCTCGCACCTAAGTTTCTCTAGAGGACAGGCCTTGGGTGTTTCTACTTTGTCCTCTATTCACAACTACAAAGAGCTCAGGCTTCTGTTACCCGTTTCTTTAAAGTGGGAAAAGGGAGTAGTAAAGACTATGGCACTAATCGATTCTGGAGCTGCTGAGAGCTTTATAGATCAGGGTTTTGCTGCCAAGCATGCTATTCCATCCCAGTTAAAAGAGATACCACTGGCTGTTGAGGCCATCGATGGTAGACCGTTACTTGAGCCTGTTATTTTCCGTGAGACCATACCGATTAACTTAACTGTTGGCATCCTACATAGAGAGGACATATCCTTACTGCTCATTTCTTCTCCGTCTATTCCCATAGTCCTGGGGTACTCCTGGTTGAGGAGACATAACCCTATTATTAATTGGGAGTCAGGGGAGATAGTTTCATGGGGACAGAATTGTCAAGAGAAATGCTTGCGGAAGGTCTCACCTCTCGGCTTAACCAATACCTCGGCTAACTCTGACAATCCTACAGAGACACAAATTCCGCCTCAGTATCTAGATTTAAAGGCAGTATTTGACAAAAAGAAAGCCGATACCTTACCCCCACACAGGTCCTTTGATTGCAAAATTAACCTACTTCCTGGTACCATGCCGCCCAGAGGTCATGTATACCCGTTATCTACGAAAGAGAACTCAGTTCTAGAGGAGTATATTCACGAAAATTTAGACAAGGGATTCATTAGGAGGTCCTCCTCTCCTGCCGGGGCTGGATTTTTTTTTGTTAAAAAGAAAGATGGTTCTTTAAGACCTTGTATTGATTATCGAGGCCTAAATAAGATAACCATTAAAAATGCCTACCCGATTCCCTTGATCACCGAACTCTTCGATCGTTTGAAGGGCTCTACAATTTTCACCAAGTTAGATCTCAGAGGGGCATATAACTTGGTGAGAATCCAGCAGGGACATGAGTGGATGACGGCATTCAATACTCGATATGGCCACTATGAATATACAGTTATGCCTTTTGGGTTATGCAATGCACCAGCTGTATTCCAGGATCTGATAAATGAGGTTCTTAGGGAATTTCAGCAAGATTGCGTCATTGTATACCTAGATGATATACTCATACATTCTAGTGAGATTGAGACTCATCACAATCAAGTCAGGAGGGTTTTGCACAAGCTTCTCCAGCATGGCTTGTACTGCAAGTTGGAGAAATGTAGCTTTGATCAAACCCAGGTAACCTTTCTCGGCTATGTGATCTCTGGGGAGGGATTTAAGATGGATCCGGATAAGCTCCAGTCCATTCTAGAGTGGCCTTTACCCAAAGGTCTTAAAGCCGTACAGAGATTTATTGGTTTTTCTAATTATTATAGGCGCTTTATTAAGGGTTATTCTTCAATTATCGCGCCTATCACCAATATGACCAAACAGGGGGCTGATACTAAGAATTGGACTACTGAAGCTCTTCTTGCGTTCAAAACTCTCAAGGAGCTTTTCGCTTCCGCTCCAATTTTAGTTCACCCCGACACTTCCCTGCCTTTCCTACTTGAGGTAGACGCATCAGAGACTGGTTTAGGTGCTGTCCTATCTCAAAGGTTGGGTGTTGATAAACCATTACATCCATGTGGATTTTTCTCTAAAAAATTGTCTGGTACAGAGAGCAGATATGACATTGGTGACAGAGAATTACTAGCGGTTATCAAGGCTTTGAAAGAGTGGAGACATTTATTGGAAGGTACATTACATCCTGTTACCATTCTAACGGACCACAAAAATTTGTCTTATATCGGAGAGGCCAAGCGTTTGTCCTCCAGGCAGGCTCGTTGGTCGTTATTTCTTACCCATTTCAATTACGTTCTGACTTACAGACCTGGGTCAAAAAATTCTAAAGCCGATGCGCTATCTCGCCAATATGAGCCTTCTGCTACTGTTGAACCACTTTTGTCCTCCATTGTACCCAAATGCAATATTATTGCTAATACCAGCCTCAAAATCCATTCTCCGCTACTTGACCAGATCTTGAAGTCACAACATCTGGCACCTGGAAACACTCCTGAGGGGAGAAACTTTGTCCCCCCTGAACTCCAACTGGAGCTCTTACAATGTTTTCACGAAAGTAAAGTAGCTGGCCATCCTGGTATTCGCAAGACATACTCCCTGATATCCAAGGATTTCTGGTGGTCTTCACTACGAAAAGATATTGAGGAGTTCGTCGCAGCTTGTGAGACTTGTGCCAAGACTAAACAACCTCATACATCTCCTTGTGGTCTGTTACACCCCTTGGACATTCCTGAGAAACCTTGGTCCTGTTTGTCCATAGACTTTATCGTAGATTTGCCTGCTTCCAAGAGACAGACTGTTATTCTCACGGTGGTGGATAGATTTACTAAGATGGCCCATTTCGTGCCATTACCTAAACTTCCGACTTCTCCTGAATTGGCAGAAATTTTTGCGAGAGAGGTTTTTCGCCTACATGGGATTCCTTCGGAGATTGTTTCTGATAGAGGTTCTCAATTTGTCTCACGTTTCTGGAGATCCTTTTGTTCTCAAATGGGAATCAAGTTGAACTTCTCCTCTGCCTATCACCCTCAGTCTAACGGAGCTGCTGAACGTACCAATCAAAAGATCGAGCAGTATCTACGTTGCTTTGTTTCCGAACACCAGGACGATTGGGTCGGTTTGATTCCTTGGGCGGAGTTCGCACACAATAACCTTGTTTGTGATTCAACTCGCTCTAGCCCTTTCTTCATGAACTATGGCTTTCATCCTTCAATTTTTCCTTCGGTCTCCTCTTCTCAGGGGATACCGTCGGTGGATGATCATGTCGCCAACCTGAAGAAATTATGGGATCAGACTCGGCAAATTCTGTTACATAATTCCTCGTTGTTCAAGAAACACGCTGACAAGCATAGAAGAGCGGCTCCTGTCTTTGTTCCTGGGGATAGGGTGTGGTTGAGTACTAAGAATATTCGCCTGAAAGTTCCATCTATGAAATTTGCTCCTCGCTACATAGGTCCTTACAGGGTTCTCACTCGTATCAACCCGGTTGCGTATCGCCTTGCTCTGCCACCTGCCTTACGCATTCCTAACTCTTTTCATGTCTCCTTGTTGAAACCTCTTATTTGCAACAAATTCTCCTCTAAGGTTTCCTCACCTCGTCCTGTTCAGGTGGAGGGTCGGGAGGAGTACGAGGTCAGCTCCATCATTGATTCCAGAATTTCAAGGGGAAAATTGCAATATCTGGTCAACTGGAGGGGATATGGTCCTGAGGAGAGGAGTTGGGTACCTCAGGAGGACGTTCATGCTTCCCGCCTTCGCAGAGCATTTCACCTCCGCTTCCCATCTCGTCCCGGTTCCTTCCGCCCGGTGGGCGTATCTGAGAGGGGGGGTACTGTCAGGGTACCTGAGGTCTCTACCTCCAAAAGAGGTAGAGACTTAGTAGTTTATCCTTCCAAACGAGCTGTTTCCTTCGTTCCTCGCGGTTCATCCAGTCACTTAAACACCGACCGCGAGGAATCCACGTCCTTTTCTAGCGGGACGCTCAATACGTGACGTCATGACGCTATCACGAGCGACCTGCCACTCAAGTGTCCGATATCCAATCGGTACTTGTCAGAGGCGTGTCTACCATCCGGAGCCAGGGTATTTAAGCTTACTTCTCTCTTCAGCTCATTGCCCTGTCGTGGTTCTAGCTTGTCTAGTCACTCAGTGCTCTGGTATTCTAGTTTGCTCTATTGGTTTTGACTCGGCTTGTTGTACTACCCTGCTTATCTCTGTTATCCCTTGACCCGGCTTGTCTCTCGCTTATCTGTCTTCTCGTTCCCTCGACCTCGGCTTGTCTCTGACTATTCTCTATTACTCTCGGTACGTTAGTCCGGCCATTCTAAGGCCCGGTATACGTACCTTTCCACTCTTTGTACCCTGCGTGTTGGATCCCTGTCCCGATCCTGACAAGTGGTCAGTTGATGCTCTAAGCCAATCGCTAGTTCCCGGTTCATAAAAATGTTTTACTTTTTTTTATGAATGGGGAGCTACTGATTGGCTTAGAGTGCCAGCTGACCGCTCTAGCCAATCTGCGACACCCCTACCCAGCGGCACTCTGTGCTTCCTGACACTCAGTAAATAAAAGTGAACACATTAACACTGATATTTTTTTTTACCTGGGGAGATGAGAAGGTCCAAAGTTTCCCTGCCAGGCCCAGGTACCAAAGCCTTATGATGTGGTGTCCAGAATAAGGTGGAGGGTTCACTTCACTTGTCCTTCCTGCTACAATCTTCTTTTCTTCTCCTTCATTTCACACAGTCTTCTTTTTCTTCTGACACTGTCTTCTCTCCTCCTTGGCTCCTTCTGCTCCTTTACCTTTCTGCTACTTTCTGATTATTTTGCGCCCCTTCTGCTCCTTTCTCTTTCTGATCCCTTTCTGCTCCTTGAAGACCCATCCTTCTCCTTGCAGACCCTTCCTGTTCATTGCAGACCCTTCCTGCTCCTTGCAGACCCTTCCTGCTCATTTCTATTCCTTTCTGCTCCCTGCAGACCCTACCTGCTCCTTGCTGACCCTTCCTGCTAATTTCTGCTCCTTCTCCTACTTTACGTTTGTGCTCCTTCTGCCCCTTCCATCTCATTGCTGATCCTTTCTGCTCTTTGATGTCCTTTCCTGCTCATTGCTGTTCCTTCTCCTTCTCTTACTTTACCTTCCTGCTCCTTGCTGACCCTTCCTGTAGGCTGTCTCCCCCATCCCTCACTTACCTGATCTATAGGCTGTTCCACCCCATCTCTAACTTACCTGATCTATAGGCTTTCTCTCTCCCCCCCCCCCCCTCACTTACCTGATCTATAGGCTGTCTTCACCCCCATCCCTCACTTATCTGATCTATAGGCTGTCTCCCCCCCATCCCTCACTTACCTGATCTGTAGGCTGCCCACCCCCATCCCTCGTTTACCTGATCTGTAGTCTGCCCTCCATCTCTCACTTAACTGATCTGTAGGCTGCCACTTGGGTCCTTGGGTTTTTACGTCCATTATCTTGCACTTATCCACATTGAATGTCAGTTGACACAACTCTGACCATTTTTCTAGTTTACCTACATCATTTGCCATTTGGCTAATCCCTCCTGGAACATCAACCCTGTTACATATCTTAGTATCATCAGCAAAAATACATACCGTACCATCAAGACCTTCTGCAATATCCCTAATAAAAATATTAGAGAATGGGTCCAAGTACATATCCCTGAGGTACCCCACTGGTGACAAGCCCATGCTTCAAATATACTCCATTGACTACAACCCTCTGTTGCATGTCACTCAGCCTTTCACATTCCTATGCAATTTACATTACCCCTTCTGTCATCTGATCTCTACCAAGTGGTCAATTCATATATGCACTACACAAATTACATTAAATGGCAATATTGTGAACAATGAATTATGCACCCTAAGTGTGACCATCTTGATGACATTAACACCTTAACCAAACAAAAACAAAAAAGCCCACATAATGACCTACAGAAAAAATACAGTAGTGCAATCTAAACATATATTAAAAAAACAACTAATAAAGATCAAAAGTAATTTGAAACTAAACAAAAATAATTTTAAAACTTAAAACAAAAACACATGAACCTGGAACACCTACAAAACAGTGGAGTGTTCTTTACAATATAATGGATGAGTCTCTCATCTCAGTGACACAGGAATGATCTCATAACTAAGTTCTGTCATGGCCAGCTGAGAAACCTACATGAAAGCTGGGAATCTCTGTGCTCTTGAGAGGTCTTTAGAATCCTATCTAAGAAGATGTAATAGATGAGAGTTATGGAAAACATTGTCTAGACTGGAAAAAGTAGTATTTATTTCATGCTGGATTCTAAATCGTAGGCGGTGTTTGGGCAATCCATAGATTAGCCCCTAATCTCTGCAGGTTGTGGAGGGGAACAAGGGTATTAATGTTTTTTTTCTGTTGTGTTTTTTTAAAATGTACTCAGTGCAACTTTTGATATAAAATGAAAGATCAGTAGTATAATGTTCCATAAAGCTACTAACACAAACGGGGTCGAGGAAGTAGCCCAAGTCTGGCCACCTTAGGGCGCTACCCTAAAGTGGGCGCTTATTTAGTAAGGCAAAATAGACAGCTGCTTACCTGGACAGCATGTGCCTACTTAGGGCCGGTGCTAGGATTTTTGACTACACAGGCGAAGATGCATTTTGACGCCCCCCGAACCCAAAAAACCCGAATGCATCTTCACCTCTGTGTCTCGTAGCCCCCCTTTTGAATTTTACCCCCATTAGTGTTGCATATCCACTCTCTTACCCCTCTGGTCCCTTTGTGCCTTACACCCCCCTTTAGTGTGTCTCATACAACCCCTCTTATGTATTTCTTACTTCCCCGTCAGCCCCTTTCTATCTCTCTTTTTATCCCATATAGACATAGACATAGATACAGGCAAAAATACATACATGCACAAATACACAAATATACAGACACACAACCATACAAGCACACAGACATAATTATTCAGGCACACAGTCACAAAGATATACAGACACATAGTCATAAAATGCACACAATCAAACAAACACAGTCATACAATCTACACATACAGGTACATTGTCGTACAAACACAGACATACATTCATACAGACACAGGCACACACAAAAATACAGACACAGACATAAAGAAACATAGAGATTGGCATATAGAGACATACATACGCAGACAGCCATAAAGAGACATACAGACAAGGCATACAGAGACATACATACACAGACAAACAAAGAACCCTGCACACTAATACCGTGTAAATGCTCCGGCCATCCACAGTGGTAGATGCTCCGTGTCAAACAGACATCGCTGGATCCACCAGTAAAGTCTTCAAAAGGAATAAACGCAGGCAACACTCCAATAGTAAGGATGGTATATTTATTGATAGGTGAACCACCCCATAGAAAGTGTGACGTTTCGGCTCAGCAGAGCCTTAATCATGCAATAAGGCTCTGCTGAGCCGAAACGTTGCACTTTCTTTGGGGTTGTTCACCTATCAATAAATATACCATTATTACTATTAGAGTGTTGCCTGCGTTTATTCCTTTTGAATACATACACAGATCGTCATACAGAGACATACAGACTGTATGTCTCTGTATGACGGTCTGTGTATGTACACAGGATGGCTAAAAGATAGATCCCCATCTGTCGTGCAACTTCAACAATGCTTTGAAAGCTGGGGCTCTACCGATTCCCCATGCTTGCAGGATTGTATTTAGCACGGAGCAGGATTTGTGTGTTTGACTGTAAGCATGTGTTTGTATAGAGTATGTTTGTGTGAATGTAGGGGTGAGTTTGTATGTAGTGTTTGCGTTTGAATGCAAGCATGCATTTACGTGTAGTGTTGGTTTTTGAATGCAGGTGTGTGTTTATATATAATTTTGGTGTCTGATACAGAGGTGTGTTTGTATGTAGTGTTGACATTTGAATGCAGGGGTGTGTTTGTATGTAGTGTTGAAGTTTGCATGCAGGTGTTTATTTGTGTGTAGTGTTGGTGTTTGAATGTTGAGATGTATGCACATATACACATACACTGCCACACACGCACACACTATGATACACATACACGAAGATACACACACTGACACACATGCAGATACACATATACACAAACTGATACACATTCAGATAAACAGATACACACAAACACTGACAGACATACAGATAAAAACACACTGACATACAGACACACTGACAGACATACACAAACACACGCACAAAGACACACTAACAGACAGACATACACACACACACACACACACACAGACACACACACTGACAGACATATAGATACACACAGACACACTGACAGACAGACATATACACACAGACACACTGACAGACATACACACATGGACACTTACAGACATACACACACGAACACTGAAAGACAGAAACACACACAGACACACACACACAAGACACTGACAGACAGAAACACACACAGACACACACAAGACACTAACAGACAGAAACACACACAGACACACACACACACAAGATACTGACAGACAGAAACACACACAGACACACTGACAGACATACAGGCACACTGACACACACACACCCACTGACAGACATACACACACACAGATACACACACATGCTGATCAAAATATACACTTTTCTAGCCATACACAGGAGGGTGGCTTAACTGGGATCCAGAGTGCTGCCTGCGGTAGTTGGGAGTTGGAGCTAGTCCTGCCCAGCACCCCTCCTCTCTGCCTTCTCCTGCTCTCTGCAGTTTTCTTGGGAGGAAGTCCTCCCATGTTGATTAGAAGGGGGCCGGCGGTAGCTCCGCCCCTGCTGGGCGCCAGCCGCGCTGTGTGCTACAGAGGGAACAGGGATATGACGTGTTCATATC